>NW_012102255.1:755427-756686 GCF_000951045.1 Mandrillus leucophaeus | reverse complement strand
TGTTGGCCAGGATGGTCTCCATCTCCTGACCTCGTGTTCCACCCACCTCGGCTTTCCAAAGTGCTGGGATTACAGGCGTGAGCCACCGTGTCCAGCCAACTTTTATCTATTTGATTTTTTGGTCTAATATTTGGCTTGGTATTCAAGGCAGTGAATTTTTATCTCATCCTTTTCTTATTCTGGCAGGCAACTTTGACCACCCTTTACTTTGTGGCCCTCTATATAAATGGCTAGTAGAACAAAATTTACTTGTGGTTTTCACGTGTATGTCTCATTCTTTTTTCTTTTTTTTTAATTTGTCAGCCCACTCTGTGAATAGCACATAGTCAGTACTTAGGAACTACTGAATGAATGTGAGGCAAATTCTTAGAATGTTAGCCGCCTGGTATGTATTAATAGAATAATTCCTGTTTGTTCACCAGGAGGTTGTTATTGATCTAATGAGAAGATGCAGTATTTTCAATGATCTAATAATTTCTTTTATAATAGATGTGTCAAGCCCCTCCACTGCTGCAGCAAAAACAGGGGATACAAGGATGAGTGAGATGAACCAGTCTCTGCTCTAGATGTTCATAGAATAATCTGGGGCACAAAACATATACTCACAGATGCTCAGGTCAAACTACATACAAAGTACTGTTGAAATTATTGGCTTTGTCTAGGGGATTAGGGGACTTGAGCTGAATCAGAAAGGAGTTCGAATTTGCATTGGCACTCAAGCACAGAAATTTACATGTAGAGTTTAGCTAGGATTGCAAAAGAACATGGCATTTGAGAAGCTCAGTGACTAGAGTGTAGAATATGAGTTGGGTAACATTGGGAAATGAAGCTGATATTAGATTATAAGGATCTTAGGTTTCTTAGAAAATATTTAATCTTTATTCAGAAGAGGATGAGATAGTGCTTAAGTATTTAAAGCAAGGGATAGTATAATCAGATTTGTGTCATGAAAAGGTAACTCTGGCATCTTTGTCATGGACAGATTAGATGAGTGAGGATCCAGGGGCAGGCAGAGCAGTTAAAAGTGTTTATTGGGCCGGGCACAGTGGCTTACGCCTGTAATCCCAGCACTTTGGGAGACCGAGGCAGGAAGATCACTTGAGGTTGGGAGTTCAGGGACCAATCTGGGCAACATAGCAAGATTCATCTCTGTTAAAAAAAAAATGCTGGGTGAGGTGGCACATGCTGTAGTCCCAGCTACTTGGGAGGCTGAGGTGGGAGAATGGCTGGAGCCCAGGAGGTCGAGACTGCAGTGAGCC
>NW_012102255.1:723756-751667 GCF_000951045.1 Mandrillus leucophaeus | reverse complement strand
AGTGGCGCGATCTTGGCTCACTGCACCCTCTGCTTCCCAGGTTCAAGTGATTCTCCTGCTTCAGCCTCCTGAGTAGCTGGAACTACAAGCACCCCCACCACACCTGGCTGATTTTTGTCTTTTTAGTAGAGATGGGGTTTTGCTAAGTTGGCCAGGCTGGTCTTGAACTCCTGACCTCAAGTTATCCACCCGCCTCGGCCTCCCAAAGTGCTGGAATTACAGGTGTGAGCCACCACATCCGGCCTCTAACTGCTTTTTTGTCATTTGAAAATAATCTTTTCTATGCATAGCTGAAAGGGTTGATGGCAAAAAAAATTGTACACACTTTGTATTTCTGTTTTTGTAGCTATGGCTATGACTTGAAGAATCCTATGGATCTTGCTGCTTTGTTCAGTGAACTACAGTATTTTTTATTCATGTTTATACATTCATTCATGTTTATAAATTCATAAATCATGTGAAATGACTATTAATTTTCAAAATGTCTCTTAATATGTGTGTTTGTATATGTATATATCTGCCTTCCCATCTAGGTATCTATGCATATCAGTATTTCTCTGAGTCTACTCATTTGAAGCATAGATGATTTCACATATTGTTGAATCTTTTATAATACCTCACATAGGGTTTTATGAAAATGTTTTATTTATGGTTGATGCTCATATATATGTGTATATGTATATGTATATACTTACTGGATTAATGAGTGAATCCCAAAAAGTTGGATTTTTAACTCTATCTTAGAAACGGTTTTCATTGCATTCTTCTAGCTTTTAGCCTTATAAGGAGCATGGCTTTATCTTCAGCAGAAATAAGCAAACATAATAAAAGAGCCACTGTTTTTTTGCTTTGTGAAGAATTATTCAAGAATCATTTTGTAATCCTGGCTACAGACATTCTTTGTATGTGTAAAGTGATTTTGTTTTCTTTTTCAGAGCACTGTCACATACATGAACTCCCTGGCTTTTTCAGTAGCCTTGTTGGGTGGATAGGGGAGATACTATTCTCATTTCCATTTCATTGAGTTGAAAACAAAGGCCCAGAGAGGGTTAGGTGATTTATTCAAGGTCTCTCAGAACATTCGTGCAGACCAAGAGTAGAAATCAAGTTTCTTGGTGCCTATTTGGTATTTCGTATGTATCTTATTTACAGTGCAACAATTTCTTAGTTCAAGTTTTGAAATGTGTTCCGTTTAATAGCATTCTTTTACAATTAAGTAAGGAGCAGCACCTGGTGATAGGTAACCTTTAAACAGAGTAGTGACTTTTATCTTTTTTTTTTTTTTTCTTTTCTTTTTCTTTCTTTCTTTTTTTTTTTTTTTTTTTTTTTTTTTAAAGAATATTTATGGAATTGTTCAGATAATAGATGGAGTCCTTCCTGAAGCAGTAGTACACAAGTGATAGAGGTTATGATTAACTAGAAACTGTGAGGAAGTAGGAGGAGTCAGGAATCCCTCTGAGGTTTCCAGCTAGGGTGATTAACAGACAGGGTATGCAAACCAGCGAGACTTGATGGGGGTAGTTGTTGATAATAACTTTGGGTACACTGAGTCTGAAGTTTCTATATAAAACCAAGAAGGAAATGTCAAGTGAGCAGCTGGAAATAATAGAATCAATGCTTAAAAAAACACAGTAACTGACTATATGGATTGGGAGCCATAACTATATCTAGGAGGTAGCTAGAGCCAAGGCAGTAGTGGCGAGGGTAGTGGATAAGGAGAAGAGGGCCTCAGGACAGAATCTTAGGGAACCTCAGTTTCAGGGGCAGAAAGAAAAGAAAACTAACAAGGATCTTGAAAAGTCTTTGGAAACATAAGTAATGATAGCGTTATAATACAACTCTTCATTTTTTCTACACAGCTATTTTAAATACTACTGGGATTTTTCTGGTATGTCTTATTGAATTGCTGTTAGTGCTATCCAAGGGTCAACTATCATTTTGCTTTTATTTCTTACTCTCCATCCTTTATGTTCATTCTGTTAGCCCCTCCTTTATCTTCCTATGCAGAGTTGATAGGAAAAACATGACCTCATGTATTCAGTAACATTAGGAAAATGTGAATTCTGTGATGTTCCTAATAGTAAAGGAATTCATAGTAGCTGAGGATTTAGTTTGGCATTCTGATACTGGAGTTTAGTATTCTAGACATAAATATCTTACTTCAAAGCATATTTTGTTATTATTTTTGAAGTCTTAAATTGTATATTAGAGAGTCATTGACACTGAAATTTTTGACAGTTTCACACATTGAGGAAGTGTGTTAAAGAATTTCTCCTAGCTTCTAAAATGGAAGTCTGATTGTATTCTCAGACTTTGCATAGTATTCATAGCTGATATTTTAGTTTTACATGTATTTGATAAATATAGAATAAATGCTGGCTATGTTCAAAACCAAAGTATTGCTAGAAAACTTGAGGAGTTACAAAAATGGATAACTAAAGCTGGATTAAAACATTTTATTTACAAAATGATTATGATTCTCCACTCCAACTCCCATCTCAAGTACAATTCAAATGAAAACAGTATTGAAATAAACTATAACATAAGTGTAAGAAAATGCCATGGAGCTTTGATGTTTCTCATGCAGACTATGTTGATGCATGCTTGAAGATATTAAATGCTTTTCAGAAACGTGTTTTGGTGCTTTTGCTTCTCTGGTTCCCTCAGCACAAGCTTAGAATGCCTTTTGGATAATCCAGCACTCTCCTTGTCTTCAAAGGAGTTTGCAGTCTCCTGGGGAAGAAACCCTACACAATTGAAGTAGAATTAAAAAGAGGGCAGGGTCTGAAATGCTGAGCTCTCGCTGACTACAGAACTACCAGTCTGAAAATTCCAAATGCAAACATCAAACAGCACTATTATGATCAAACCTAAAAGTCCCATCTCTGGGGTGTAGTTCATTTAGAGAATTTTATAAGGATCTGGGAGTTGGAGACCCAGCTGATGTGAATCATTTATCATCACTGAAGATACTCAGGTATCAGTTGACTGTTTTCCATTTTGACTGTGTGTCAAAGGATCCTAGGTCCTTCCCAGTCATGTGTTTCTTAGATCTAATAACCAGAAGTCATTAGAATTGTATAATTATAAATGATTTCCAACCTACGATGGCTTGACAATTTTTTTACTTTATGATGGTGCAAAAGTGATGCGTATTTAGTATGCTCCTCAACTAATGATGGAATTGCATCCAGATAAACCCATCTTAAGTTGAAATGTGGGTTTATCTAGACATAACCCATTGTTAAGTTTAGGAGCATCTGTATTTGTTTTCTGTGACCTACTTGGTTTTCTTCCAACCCAGTGGTGTGTTGGAGTTAGCATATACCAGCTCTCAAGAACCAACTGTGAAATTTTCACCAATTTTGTGAGCTGGTTGTAGATTATGGTCATTATTAAAAATTATATAAATTTACTAGTTAAGAATAGGAAAAGCAAAGGTCATAAATACTCAAAACTCATTACTCCTTAATTTGTTATGTTTCACTGTTATCTGTATTTTTGAGATTAGTTATGTCTGCTGTATCTCTATGGACATAATATATAATGGTTTTCTACGATGCATCTCTTTCTGCCTACGTGTTCAGTGACATCTTACTGGTAGCTCAAAATTGGCCACGGTAGGAGAATTTATACCACCAGAATTGGCAAATAGTATGAGTTGGGGCTGGACTTACGGTCTTGTTGATTGTTTAGACTTAAGAGAAAATGTTAATAATGCAGATTAAATTTAAAAGTTTGTTGTGTCCATATTCATTACATTGTAAATAGCACCAAAAAGTGAGTCTTCTTCCACTGTCCCAAAGTTATTAACCATTTAGCAAAGAAGTCACTCACATAACTGAAAAGTGAAGTTCTGAAGTCTCCATTGTATCACTTTCAGCTTTGACTTTAGCATAAACGAAAATGTCAACCAGTATTCATATTGAAACTAATCGTAAGTTGCATCCATTAGTGGCTTTGGAGTACAACAAAAATTAAGAAGTTTTCTGTGAGAATCAGGTGACTAATTTACAATACACAACATTGTATATTCTATGATCTTTGTAAATTTTGTGTTTTGCATTCTTTATATCAGTAAAATTTAAATTTTTATGTCTGGGGTGTGGTTGTGGCTAGGTCAGGCAAGGTTCGGTCCCAGCAGCTCCATGGCTGCTCTGCTCTGAGCACCTGGTATCTACTATGCCCTTGGAAAAAAAAAAAGAAAAAATTATATTTGTATAAATGCATGATTGCTCACAGAGAGCTGGTTGTTAAGCACTTACCGGTACATATCATTTCTAATAATGAACAAGTCCAAATAAAGCCAACTATATTAAATTCAGATATATAGGTTTATTTTCTCTTCCTTTTCTTGTTCTTTTTCCCTCATTTCCTCCTGTTCTTTCTATTTCTCACTTTTAGTTCCTTTATTCTTAGTAGTATGTACTATATTAAATTGAATAAGCCAGAAAACACCAGAATTTCCTTACCTATTATTAATCCATTTTCATACTGCTATGAAGAAATACCTGAGACTGCATAATTTATAAAGAAAAATGGGTTTATTGGACTCACAGTTCCACTTGGCTAGGGAGGCCTCACAATCATAGTAGAAGGTGAAGGAGAAGCAGAGGCATATCTTACATGGTGGCACCCAAGAGCATGTGCAGGGGAACCGCCCTTTGTAAAACCATCAGATCTCATGAGACTTACTGACTCTCATGAGAACAGCATGGGAAAATCCTGCCCCCATGATTCAGTTACCTCCCACCTGGTCCCTGCCATGACACATGGGGATTATGGGAGCTACAGTTCAAGATGAGATTTGGGTGGGGACACAGCCAAACCATATTCCTATGTTGTTTCTAACCATTGCAGTGACCCACCAGCAAATATTATTATTCCTCACTCTGCAGATTAGAAAACTGAGGTTAAGCCTCTTTTCTGTTGTCACACATCTCATAAGTGCCAGAGATGGTTGCTTCTTCCAGATCTATCTCCAAAGCCTCTGCTCTTTTCCAAATACTGTACTCTTCTGAAGCTAGTTCTTATAAGCATATTAGGAAAAATAGAACTTATAGCAAAAGCTGTTTACTTTTAGAGCTGTTTATCCCAAGAACTATTTATTGTGCAGAAAATTACACTTTCACAAAACCTTTTTTTTTTTTTTGTTATGCTTTGAGCTTATGTAAATGTTTTGTACTTAATTTTATTTCTGTTCTCATAGCCTTGGTGGAGGACCAGATGATGCAAAAGAAATTATGAGACACAGTTTCTTTTCTGGAGTAAACTGGCAAGATGTATATGATAAAAAGGTAAGATATCTTTATGGCATAGTGTGTATATATTTTGGCTGCACTGCTAAAATGAATTTATAGTAAAAATATTTTAAGTGATTAAAAGTTAATGATGTAATGATACTTTCCATTTTACCGACATTTAAGTGAATACTGAACTTCTGTGCACAAAATTTTACTTATAATTTTGACTCCCTAAATGCCTCTTGAAATTTTACTCAACATGATCACAGAATTTATTTTTCTATTTTTTCCCATAATAATTTGTTAGTTTGCCTCTCGTTATTTCTTTAATTTTAAAAAAGATACCCAGTATTATTTTTTCTTTAAAAAACTAGTTAAAAATGTTTAATTTGCCCTTATGTCTTTAATTTTAAAGTAAACACTTCAGATTCATTTATACAAATCTTTGTTTTAAAAGGAATTTAAAGAAATTTGTTTTTAATATTTAATGAAGTAGTAAACACAATGTCTTATTTTGGACTTTTCTGTCATTTGAAACAGAACTTTATTGCCCACAAAATGAATACTGCTAGGCCAGGCATGGTGGCTCATGCCTGTAATCCCAGCACTTTGGAAGGCCGAGGTGGGAGGATCACTTGAGGCCAGGAGTTTGAGACCAGCATGGGCAACACAGTGAGACTCCATCTCTACAAGAAAAATAAAAAAGTCAGCTGGGCGTGGTGGCACACTCCTGAGGAGGCTGCTAAGGCAGGCAGGAGAATCGCTTGAGCCCAGGAGGTTGAGGTTGAGGCTGCAGTGAGCTGTGATTACACCACTGTACTCCAGCCTGGATGACAGAGTGAGACCCAATCGCTTAAAAAAAAAAAAAAAAAGAACACTACTAATTATATATGTTTAGTTTTATTGTGATCTGCTTATTACTTGTTTTTATTTATTTATGTATTTTTTGAGGCAAGGTCTCTGTTGGCCAGGCTGGAGTGCAGTGGCACAATCACAGCTCAGCAGCCTCTACCTCTCACCTCAGCCTCCCAAGTAACTCGAACTGCAGGTGTGAGTTACCATACCTGCCTAATTTTTTGGTACTTTTTGTAGGTTTTGCCATGTTGCCTGGTATGGTATTGAATTCCTGGGCTCAAACAATCCTCCCTCCTTGGCCTCCCAAAGTGCTGGGATTATGTGAACCACTGCACCCACCCTTCCTGTTTTAAATACTGCAATTTTTGCTTAAGTTCAGGAACGGGATATTATTATGTCTGTCCCCCGCTACCCGCTTTTTTTTTTTAACCACCTCAGATATTGTTAGTACATTCATTGATTTTGATATTTTGATTTTCAGATGCTTATATAAAATTTTTACTATGAAATATTTTTCATTCAATAATTTACTCCAAATTTTTCTGTAATTATTTTTAGTTCATCCCTTTCAGTTTATTCCAACATTTCATATTTTTCTCTGAAACATTTATTAGTCAACAACATTTATTTCGCGTCTATTATGTGCCAGGTGTTCTTCTCTGTTAAGCCTTAAGGTAAAGATAGAATTATGTCATATGAATTAGATGAGTTAGGAGGAAGTAACACAAGCACTTCATGTCTGTATTATGTTATTGGTCACTGGGAGTGTGGTGATTTTCGATCTGTTTCTTGTAACTAGGAATTTAAAATAGGTGCCTCATGTTAGACACCTCTACTCAATTCAACTCACATATCCTGAGTTTCTTCTATGTCTAAAGTACCATGTTAAGTACTGAATCCTTCACAACTTTGATGAGAAGCATTTGAGCATTCTTAAATGTGCTAAATGTTTATCTTCTTATAGACAATTTTACATCCACTTTGTATCACTGAGGATGTTCCTTAAGAGTTGCATGCCTATATAGGAATGCCCCTGATGAGCTGTGTACTGTTTTCATCGTGTCAGTACACAACAAAAAAACCTGGAAGAGATGAGGGCTTGCTGTGTCTCCCAGAAATCATGCATGGTTTTATTTTTAATAAATAGCTAATAATAAGCTACAACTAAATATCATCCCTTCTAGACACCCTCTTCTAGGAGGACTTACTCCAAAAAAAAGAAGAGGAAAAGAACCATTTCTTTAAGAGACAGTGGTTGGGGTACCAATGTGGCCCTGTAAATTCAAAGAAGGGCCAAAATATGGACCTCCTTAGTCCTGTGAGGACAATAAGGTTAGCTACAAAGTTTCCTTATCTCAGTGTTCAGCTATTCATGTTAAATAAGAGTTTGGCCCCACCTGGAGAAAGCTCTGAGAGCCCAACCAGTATACCAGTAAGGAAGCAAGGCCTATCCTGTCTCAGCTCCACTGGGCTAGACACGCCCAGTGTAAAGGTGATAGTAAGACAGCCAGCAGCTACCATGTGGGAATGGAATTAGGGGAGCCAGCAGCTCTGGCAGGGAGGAGGAGCTGCCAAAACAACTTCTGATGACGTATGTAGATAAATTCCTTCAAGTTGTTATAATTATTTTTTTTAAATGGGTGCCACTTAATTTGAGCAAAAGTGTTAAATATCTTGCATAAAGAAGCACAACCAAAAAATGGCTGTTTCTGTAAATGATAGATTGGTCGTGGATTGATGCCATCTACAGGCTTACTCACGGCATCCTGTGTGACCCCCGAGGCTCTGGTGTTCTCTGCAGCCCCATACATACTTGAAGGAGCAACTTTATTATAGCAGCACTTTTAAATTTCAGTTTCTTTCTGAAAGGAAAATGTGATTGAGTCTATTTGGGTTTGTATCATATCACAGATGAACACGAAATTAATTGAGAACCAGCCTGACGTTAGTAGCTGTTTTAATGAATTCAGTTAAAATTTCAGTGTTTTAGTGTAAATTACTAAATCATTTATAAAATAAAACATTTTTATGGAGTCCTTATATCTTTAAAATGTGTAATTTATTGTAAAAGTCAATTAATTCCTAAGATCAGGGATTATTGTTACATTTTTATTAATAAGTTTTGGTAAATTTATTCTTGTTAATTTATTATCACATAATTATTGGCTATTTTTCTACTTATTGCTGCACATCAAGAGGTGATGGCACATCTAGAGATTCTGGCATCTGTTGAGGAGATCTGAATCTCTTCTAGGCAAAGTAAAAAGTGAAGTAATCTGAATTACAAGTAGCGTGATGTTCCACTCTAAAGAGCACAGTATCAAAACATGAAAGAACAAAGTTGGATCCTGGTCCTGGATTTGCTTCTTGCTTTCTTTGTGGACATGGACAGGTCATTTACTCATGCAAAAGATACAATTCTTTAAGTACCTTCAAGCTTTAAGATTCTCTAGCAGGGTGTTTTGTAGCATGAATTTATCTAGAATAATGTCTATATAGATTTCTACATAAATTTTACACTCTGTCAGTCTGCTAAGATTTTGTGTGAGACGGTGTTGAATCTGTAGATAGATTTAGGGAGAGCTGACATCTTAACAGTGAGTCTTCAGATCCATGAATGCAATTTATCTCCATTTATTTAGGTCATCTTTAATTTCTCTCAGTAATGTTTTGTAATTTTCAATGTTTAAGTCTTACACAAATTTTGTTAGGTTTATCCTTAAGTGTTTCATGTCTTCCAAGGGAAATGATATTTAGAATTTCATTTTCACTTTGTTTTGCTGCCACTATATAGAAATACAGCTGGTTTTTTCATACTGACCTTTTCTCCTGCAGGCTTGCAAGAATTAGTTGTAGTAACCTTCTTTGTAGATTACTTACAATTCTCTGCACAGACAATCATATCTTCTGTAAATAAAGTTTTACTTCATTTCTAATCTGCATGCATTTTCTTTCTTCTTTTGCCTTTCTGTATTGGCTAAGACCCTCAATATCATGTGAATAGTGATAAGAGTGAGCATCCTGACTTTGTTTCTAGTCTTAGGGAGAAAAGCACCTTTCACCATTAAATATGATGTTAATGAGCACATCTAGCAGCCAGATCTGGGTTTCTAAATATTCTTCTCCAATAAAAGGAATCAAGGCTCCTTGAGGGCGTGACTGATTTCAGCACTATTATGGGGGAAGAAAAAAAGATGAGCCTGGAGAATTTTGTGATGTAACATAGTGAAACCCTGTCTCTACCAAAAAAAAAAAAAAAAAAAAAAAAAGCGAGACATAGAAAGTACCCAAACCTGAAGAGTCCTCTGGCAAAAGCTGAAACAATTTCAGTAATAAAATATATAGTGTTAGTTTATGATCCAAAGGATAAAGTATGTAATCATGAGTCTATATTGCATAAATACATGATTGATTGTCTAAATAAATAAAGTGTTGAGAGGGACATGTCTTCCTTACAGATGAATTCCAATTAATGTAAAAGAGGTGAGGAAAGTAGGAAATTACCATTAAAACTCCTGAGTGAAAATTGCTCATTCAGGATTCACCTATGAATGCTAAAATTAGTAAGCAAAAGTTTAGGAAAGAGGGTATTTCCATACTCTCAAGATATCTCCCTGTGAATATTTATCATTTACAAAGGTAAAATGACTAACTTTACAGTGGAGAGATCTGGAAAGCACAGTTTTAACCAAGTGATCACGGTTAACATCACCAGTAAGTAAGATACTGACTTCATGGAACCCATGATAAGATGCTCTGAGAACGACACATCACTTTTGAAGTGCTCTCCTCCGAGATGCATAACCTTAATATAATCGTGAGGAAACCTGAAAAACTCACATGGCAGGACATTCCTCAAAATACCTGGCCTGATAACTTCAGAAGTGTCAACCTCGTGATAGACAAAGAATGATGATGGAACTCTCATAGATTGGAGAAACTAAGGTGGCATGATGACTTAACTGCAATGTGGGATCCTGGGTTGGGTCCTGGACTAGGCAGGGGCATTGGTAGAAAAACTGGTGAAATCGAAATAAAGTTGGTAGTTTAGTTAATAGTATTGTACTGATGTTAATTTCTTTGTTTTGATATTCATACTGTGGCAATATAAGATACTAACATTAGAGGAAGGTGGGTAAAGGGTATATGGTAACTATGTGTGCTATATTTTTGTAAGTCTTCTCTAAGCCCAGAATTATTTGAATATAATATGTTATAAAAACATGATGTTAATATAGGTGTTTTACACCTCCTTTATCAGATTGAGGCAGTTCTAGACCTAGGTTACTGAGAGTTTTTAAAATCATGAATGGGTATTGAGTTTTATTAAAACTTTTTCTGCACTTACTGCAATGCTCATATGACTTTTCTCTTTTATGTCCTATTAAAATGGTGAATTAACATTGATTTTCCAAAGTTGAGTGAACCTTGCATTCTGTTGAAAAACCCACTTCTTCATGGCGTGTTATTATATATTGCGAGCACTGGCACATTGTATTTCTAAGGCTATTTGTATCCTGAAGTCCTGAGCGATATTACTGTGTCATCTTCTTTTCCTGAAATGTCTTTGTATAATTTTCACTACAGGATCATGTTTGCTTTTTAAAAACAAAAGGAGAAGTACTTCTCTTTTCTCTTTGATTTTATAGAATTGTTTTTGTGGGATTTGTATTATTTATTAACAAAATATTTGGTGGGATTTACCAGTGAAGCTCTCCCTAGACCTGGAGTTTTGTCTTTGTTGGTAAGTTTTTCACTGTGAATTCAATTTATTTAATAGTTGCAGGGCTGTTGTGGTTATCTGTTGTTACTCAGGTGAATTTTGCTCTTTGTGTCTTTCAGGGAATTTGTTATCTAAGTGAAGTTTCTCTCTAAGGACTGTTAGTCATGCTTTGCACATTTTGATGTGCTGTGTTTTTATTTCAAAAGAGTTTTAATTCCCCTTGTGATTCCTTCTTAAGGGTTATTTGTAAGTGTGTTGATTAATTTCCAATTTCCAAATATTTCCAATTTTCCATAATTCCATAATTTCCAAATATATGGATTTTTCAGTTATCTTTCTGTTACTGATTCCTAGCTTAATTCTCTTGTGGTTGGAGAACATAGTTTATATGATTTTAATTGTTTTACACTTTAGAAGATTTGTTTTATGGCCCAGAAAATGACTTATGTTGCTGTATATTCTATACACACTTGAAAGAATCTCTACATTGACCCTTGAACAATGCGGGAGTTAGGGGCACCATGCTCAAAACCCAGTAACTTTTGACTCCCCAGAAACTTAACTACTAGTAGCCTACTGTTGACCAGAAGCTTTAATGAACAGTTGATTAACACATATTTTGTATGTTATGTGTATTATATACTGTATTTTTATAATATAGTAAGCTACAGGAAAGGAATATTATTAATAAAATAAGGAAAAAAAAATATATTTACT
Organism: Mandrillus leucophaeus; assembly: GCF_000951045.1. Taxonomy (NCBI): domain Eukaryota; kingdom Metazoa; phylum Chordata; class Mammalia; order Primates; family Cercopithecidae; genus Mandrillus; species Mandrillus leucophaeus. The sequence continues at coordinate 740,129 of NW_012102255.1, read as the reverse complement.
ATTCATGAAGTGGAAGTGGATTATCATAAAGGTCTTCCTCTTCATTGTCTTCATGTTAAGTAGGCTGAGGAGGAGTAGGAAGACGAGGGATTGGACTTGGCTGTCTCAAGAGGTGGCAGATGCAGAAGAAAATTCAGATGTAAGTGGGCCTGTGCAGTTCAAACTCATGCTGTTCAAGGGTCAGCTGTATTCTGCTTTTATTGCATAAATTGTTCTACTAGTGTTCATTAGGTCAAGACAGCTAGTAGTATTGTTCATGTCTTCTATATTCTTACTGATTTTCTGCCTACTTGTTCTATTGGTTTCTGAAAAGGGATTGTTGATATTGTCAACTGTAATCGTGAACTTTATCTTTTAGGTTTTGCCTCATGTATTTTGAAGCCCCATTGTTAGTTGCATACATATATAGATTAAGGATTGTTTTCTTGGTGAATTTACCTCATCTTTTTTTTTTCTTTTTCTTTCTTTTTTTTTTTTTTTTTTAAGAGATGGGATCTTGCTATTTTGTCCAGGTTGAAGTTGAACTCCTGGGCTCAAGCAGTCCTCTTGCCTCAGCCTTTCGAGTAGCTGGGATTGCAGGCATACATCACTGCACTCATCTTTACCTCCTTATCCTTAGGAAATGTTCTTCTGTATAGACAGCAGCAATCTTTGTTTTGAAATCTACTTCATCTGATATTAATATAAGTACTCCATCTTTCTTTTGCTTTTGTGTAATATATCTTTTCCCATCATTATACCTTTATCCTATGCCAATTATATTTAAGTGGATATTCTTTTAGACAGCATGTAGTCGATTCTTGTTTTTTTCTTATTCGTTAGAAACTATGACTTAATGTAATGTGTAGCCCATTTTCATTTAATGCTCTTAATGACATAGTTGGGTTTAAATATACCATCTTGCTGTTTGTTTATTTTTTTCTTTGTTGCTTTTTTTCTCTTTGCCTTCTTTTGGATTTGTTGAATATTTTATGGTTCCATTTTATCACTGCTATTGTCTCATTGTATGTCTGTTTTATTGTTTGGAGGTTGTTTCTAGAGTTTGCAGCACACATGTTTAACTTAGTCTACCTTCAGTCATAACCAATTTACATACAATAGCGTATTTCTATTTCCTCCTATTCTTTAGGCTATTATTTGCTTACAGTTTACTTTCACATATGTTAATAAACACCACAATACATGGTAATGGTAATTAGATTTTGCTTTAGATAATTATATTTTAAAGTGGTTGAAAATGCTACACATTAACCATTATTAGCACTCTCCATTCCTTTATATAGACTATGCTTCTATCTGCCATCATTGTTTTCTTGATTTTCTTTACTATAAGGCTCCTTTAACTCCACTTCCACCTCCCTGGGTTTGGAAACCTTCATGGGAAAATGTGTTTGAAGGAATACAGGATTGGGAAACGAAGGAAATGTGACATTTCAGAATGGGAAAACAATGTGAGAAAAAAATAAAGTAGTAACAAGAGAAGTGCATGAAGATATGCTGACTGGAGGAACTGGAATCTGTGGTGGATAGAATCTGGATGTAAACAGCGGACAGGTGGCCCGTGAATACAGTGCGGCTTCTTGAAAGTTGACCTCGTATGTTTGCTTGATCTACTTACCAGAACTGTAGGTGCTGATGTAAGGAAATGACATGTGGTAATTGGATTTTTTTCAAGTTTTGTTGGAATAGACTCGTAGGGAGAAGAGTCTGGAAAAGGGAATCTCATTAAGAGACTACTGCAGTAATACAGTGTTAAGTGACAGAGCCCTTAGTAAAGGAGAACACAGGCAATGAAGGGAAAGGAAGTGTGAATTCCACAGAAATTATAAAGAAATTGAGGACTCCTATTTTAAGTCTAGCAATACTGGGGAAAATACTGGGAGAAAGTTTAGGAAGAGGATTATAGTTGGTTTTGGTAATTAATTTCAGATAGAGTTGTCTAATGGCTAGAAATATAGCACTAACTTTTGGGAGTGAGAATGGAAGTATGTATGTCTGGAAATTCAGAGTTTAATTAGAGCTGTGGAAATGATTAAGGAGGAGAGGGCTAAGGAAATGGATAGGAGAGAGGGAAGAGAAGATTTGAAAGGGGAGTCAGGAAGGAGGGAAGCAATGAGAACGTGGAAGGTTGGGATTGAGTGCTGGAAAATATTCATGGTCAATAATGGAAGTTGGTTTGAGGACACATTTTTGCAAAGTGTATCAAGATCATTTGTGAAGCATCATGCCAAAGTTGAAGTGGAACTTTTCTGAGTCGTGACTTTCTACTTTCTGGTTGAGATATTCAGCCTGAAGAGCTTGGTGATTGATGGCAGTTACGCAGAGGTTAATGATTGTAAGCTACTGCTTTTACAAGTGAAGCAGGGCCAGAGGAGTAGAACAGATGCACCAATGGAAGAGAAATAAAAGGCTGAAAATAGGTTTCTATTTGATATTTTCCTTATCACAATCAAATAATGGCCCACTTTTAAACTTTGGGTCAAAGAAAGATGTGTTCCAAATATCTGCTAGACATTCTGCTGGCTAACCCTTCTAATTAGTGTCTTCTTTTGGTCATGAGGCATTGTACTTAGGATATAAAAACACAAACAGCTGTCAAAACCAGTGTTATTTCTGGCATGAAATGTATACAGGTTAAGCTTTAGAAGCCTTCAAATTGGGTTAGGAAATACAACTAGATTTTCCTTACAAAATCTCACCTAGAATAAAATTACACAGCAAACTGGAAAAAATAATGAGGAGAAGCTTAATCAAATGACACAAAAAGTAAACAGGGGCAACAATAATAATTTGGGGCTAAGTAGATTTCAGATATTAAATGTGATAAGTAGATCATTTGTAGCATAAATGATGAAACATATTTATTTGCACCAAATAACAGCATCTACATACACAAAACAAACACTATTAAAAATGCAAGAATTAACTCAAGATGGATTGGAGACATAAATATAAGACCTGAAGCCATAAAAAATTCTAGAAGAAAACCTGTGAAAAATTCTTCCGGAGATTTACCTAGGCAAAGAATTCGTGACTTAAGTCCCCAAAAGCAAATACAGTAAAAACAAAAATAAATAAATGGGGCTTAATTAAACTCACAAGCTTCTCCACGGCAAAAGAAATCATCAACAAAGTAAATAGACAACCTACAAATTGGGAGGAAATATTTGCAAACTTTACTTCTGAAAAAGGACTAATACTCAGAATCTATAAGGAACTCAAATCAGCAAGAAAAAAGTCAAATAATTCCATTAAAAAGTGGGCAAACAACATGAATACACATTTCTCAAAAGAAGATATATGCAAGTGGTCAGTAAACATAGGAAAAAATGTTCAACATCCCTACAAATCCTCAGGAAACTACAAAATAAAACCACAATGAGATACTATTTTACCCCAATCAGAATGGTCATTTTTAAAAAGTCAAAAAACAATAGATGTTAATGTAGATGCAGTAAAAATACAATGATTACATGCTGTTGGTGGGAATGTAAATTAATACAACCTCTATGGAAAACAGTATGGAGATTTCTCAAAGAACTACTGGTAGATGTACCATTCGATCCAGGAATTCCACTAGTAGGTATCTACGCAAAGGAAAGGAAGTCATTCTATACAAAAGGATACATTTACTCATATGTTTATTGCAGCACAATTCACAATTGCAAAGATAGGGAATCAACGTAAGTCCTCTTCAACCAGTGAGTGGATAAAGGAAATGGAATGCACACACACACAAACACAACTTGGAATATCACTAGCCATAAAAAAGAACAAAATAATGTATTTTGCAGCACTTAGATGGAACTGAAGGCCATTATCCTAAATGAGGTAACTCAGGATCAGAAAATCAAATACTGCATGTTCTCACTTAGAAGTTGGAGCTAAGCTATGTGTATGCAGAGGTCTGCAGAGTACTAGAGTGGACACTGGAGGCTCAGAATGAGGGGAGGATGGAAGAGGGAGGCGAGGGATGAAAAGTCACCTGTTGGGTACAACGTACACTATTTGGGTGGTAGGTACACTGAAGCCCAGAGTTGACCACTATACAATTCATCTATGTAACTAAAAACCACTGTACCCCTAAAGCTATTGAAATTTTTAAAACATATTAAAAATTTTAATGCAAGGCAGCTGATAGAAATACACTTATTTAACAGGTCTAGAGGTTTATCAGTTCATTGATATTTACAGAGATCTGGCTTTTGCTTTTGTTAGTTTTTCTCCACTGATTTTCTGTTCTCAGTTTCATTGATTTCTGCTCTAATTTTAATTATATCTTTTCTTCTCCTTACTTTGGATTTAATTTGCTCTTTTTCTAGTTTTCTAACCTGAAAGCTTAGATTATTTGTTTTAGATCTTTTCTAATTTGTGCATTCAATGCTATAAATTTTCCTCGAAGCATTATTTTAACTGTATCTCACAAATTTTGATGTTTTATTTTCATTTAGTTAGAAATAGTATTAAGTTTTACTGAATTATTTAATATGTATGTTGTTTAGAAATGTGTTGTTTAGTCTACAGGTATTTTGGAGCTTTCCAACTATCTTTCTGTTACTGATTTCCAGTTTAATTTCACTGTGGTCTGAGACCATACTTTTATATGATTTTTTAAAATTTGTTAAAGGTGCATTTTATGGCCCAGAACATGGTCTCTCATGATGAATGTTCTGTGTGAGAAGAGCTGTGTATTCTGCTTTTCTTGGATAAAATATTCCACAAATGTTGATATTAAATCCAGCTGATTGATGGTGCTGTTTAGTTCAGTTATGTCCTTAACTGACTGGCGAGACATGTTGATGTGTCCAACTATAATAGTAGTGTCATCTGTTTCTCCTTCCAGTTCTATCAGTTTTTGCCTCACATATTTTAATTCTGTTGCTGGACACATACACATTAAGAAGCGTTACGTTCTCTTGGAGAATTGGCCCGGATACCATTATGTAATGCCCCTCTTTATCTCTGATAGTTTTCCGTGCCCTACTTTGTCTTAAATTAACATAGCTCCTCCCACTTTCTTTAAATTACTGTGTGTGCCTATCTTTTTCCATCCCTTTACTTTTAATCTAGCAGTGTCTTTATTTTGAAAGTGGGTTTCTTGTAGACCATATAGTTAGATCTTGTTTTTTTTAATCTACTCTGACAGTTTCTGTCTTTTAGCTGATGTCTTTAGACTGCTGACATTAAAAATGATGATTGATACAGTTGGATTAATATCTACCGTATTTCTTACAGTTTTTTATTCATTGCGCTTGCTGTTTCTTTCTGTGTGTGTATCCCATTTTTATTCTGCCTTCTCTGGTTTAATTGAGCATTGTATAAGACAACATTTTTCCCTCTCATAGCATATTAACTGAGTAAATTATACTTTTTTAACTGTTTTTAACTGCCAGCCCTTGAGTTTGAAGTATACGTTTATAACTAATTCAAGTCCTCTTTTAAATAGCACCGTAACATTTCACAGATAGTACAAGTGCCATATAACAGTATTCCCTGATCCTCCTGTCTATCCCTTACAACACTGCTGTCATAAATTTCACTTACCCATGAGCTGTAATCAAAAAATACATTGTTGCTATCATTATTTTGAGCAAACTGTTATCTTAGATTAAGAATAGTAAGAACAGAATTTTATGTTACTTTTATTTATTCCTTTTCTAATATTCTTCCTTTCTTCACATAGATACAAATTTGTAACCTATATTATTTTCCTTTTTTTTTTGGAGACAGAGTCTTGCTCTGTTGCCCAGGCTGGAGTGTTCAGCTCACTTCAGCCTCAAACTCCTGGACTCAAGCAACCCTCTCACCTCAGCCTCCCACAGAGCTGGGACTGAAAGCATAGGCCACCACGCATGGCTAATTTTGTTTATTTTTTTGTAGAGACAAGGTCTCACTCACTATGTTGCCCAAGCTGGTCTTGAACTCCTGGGCTTAAGGGATCCTCCCACCTTGGCCTTCCAAAGTGCTGATATTATAGATGTGAGCCACCACACCTGGCCTATATTCCTTCTTTTTGATAAACTTCTTCTGACATTTCCCTCAGGGCAGTCTACTGGCAACAGATTGCCTCAGTTTTTGTCTGAGAAATTCTTTGTTTTTCCTTGACTTTTGAAGGATGATTTTGCTGGATACAGAATTCTAAGGTTGGTGGGTTTTTCTTTCAATGCTTTTAAATATTTCACTCCACTTTAGTCTTGTTTGCACGATTTCTAAAGAGAAATCCAATTTAATTCTTTGTTCCTGTTTAAGTAAGGTTGTTTGTTGTTGTTTTCTGGCTTCTTTCAAGATTTTATCTTTGTCTCTGATTTTTCTGCAGTTCAAATAATGCTATGTCCGGGTGTAGACTTTAGGTATTTATGTTGGCTTTTTCTTTCTTTCTTTTTTTTTAGACGGAGTCGCACTCTTGTCAACCAGGCTGGAGTGCAGTGGCTTGATCTTGGCTCACTGCAACCTCCGCCTCCCGGGTTCAAGCGACTCACTGCCTCAGCCCTCTGAGTAGCTGAGATTACAGGCACCTGCCACCAAGCCCGGCTAATTTTTGTATTTTTTTAGTAGAGGTGGGGTTTCACCGTGTTGGCCAGGCTGGTCTTGAACTCCTGACCTCATGATCCTCCCGCCTTGGCCTCCCAAAGTGCTGGGATTACAGGCGTGAGCCACTGCCCCCAGCCTGTGTTTGCTTTTCTCTGAGCTTCCTGGATCTATGATTTGGAGACTGTCACTAATTTTGAAAAATCATCCTGAGTCATTACTGCTTAAAATATTTTTTCAGTTCCTTTCTCTCTTCCTATTTTGATATTTTCATTGCAAATGTATTTTATAACTATCCTAAAGTTTCTGAATGTTCTGCCTTTTCATTGTTTTCTTCTGTTTGTGTTTCATTTTTGGAAAATTATATTGATAATTTTTCAGGCTCACTGATTGTTTCTTTGGCCATGTTCAGTCTATTTAAATAAGTCCTTCAAAGGCATTCTTAATTTCTTATTTGTAGCATTCCCTTTTCATTCCTTCTTAGAGTTTCCATAACTCTGCCTACATTACCCATTTGTTTTTACATGTAGTCCACTTTTTTCCATTAAAACCCTTAGTATATTGATCATAGATGCTGTAAATTCCTAGTCTAATAATTCCATATCTGTATCTGGTTCTGATGCTTGTGCTTTAAACTTTTTTCTTTTCGTCTTTTAGTATACTATGTAATTTTTGGTTGAACATGTACATAAGTACTGGGTAAAAGACACTGAGGTAAATAGCCCTCCAGTGGAGGTTTTATATGTCTTTGGATAGTTTAGCCAGCTCAACTTACTTACTAATTTTAGTACCCATTTTTTTTTTTTAAATTTAAGGTTATAGTCTGCATAGATGATTATTTCATCTATTTCCACTCTGAGTTTTATTGTATTTTTTTTTTAACCTTATTACACTGATCAGGATTACTGGAACCATGCTGTTTCAAAATGGTGAGATTAAACATTGCATCCCCCATTGAGTATTACATTAGTTGCAGGTTTTTAATACATACCATCTCTTGGGTTGACAAAATTTTCCAATATTCCCTGTGTTTTGAGCACTTTTATTATAAATGGATTCTGGATTTATGTTTATGTTTATTTCTATTTTAATTGGTTAATACAGTGTATCACATTGATATTTTAGTATTACATTAATCTTGCATATCTAGAAGAAAACAGTCACAGAATGTTATCTTTTTTATATATTGCTAAATTTGGTTTGTTAATATTTTGAGGATTTTGCATCTATATTCATTAGAGATGCTGCGTTATACTTTTCTTATATGTCTGATTTTAGAATCACAATAATGCTGGACACATAAAATGAGTGATGTTCCCTTCTCTTCTGGTTTATGGAAGAGATTGCATAGAATTGATGTATTTCTTCTTTAAATGTTTGACAGAATTCTCCTGTGAGGCCTTCTGGGTCAGAACGAAAGAAAGTCAGTTTCTTTAATGGATATAGGGTAATTATAGTTATCCTTTTTTTTTTTTTTAAATGAGATTTGGTAGTCTGTAGTTCAAGGAATTTGAAAATTTTATGTCATTGCTGGATTTATTGGAATTAAGTGATTTTATTATTTTCAAAGAACTAGACTTTATGTTCATTTATTTTTGTTTGTTTTATTTTTTTGTTTTTTCTATATTTTCTCTTTCTTATTTATTTATTTTTGTTTATTAAGTTGTATTCATGATTTGAATTCTTTTATGATAGAGTCATATGGTGCTATATATTTACCTCCCAACACTGCTTTATCTGCATCCTGTAAATTTTGATATGTTGTATTTTGATTTAACTTTATTTCAAAATGCTTAAAATTTTTTGGCAGTTGCTTCTTTAACCCTATGAATTACTGCAGTGTTTTGTTTGATGTACAATATTTGCAGATACTTCAGCTGTCTTTCTGTTTTTGATCACTGTTTTACTTCTGCTATTATTAGACGATGTATTTTGTATAATTTCAGATCTTTTAAATTTATTGATTAAGAGGTGGGCAGATCATGAGGTCAGGAGATCGAGACCATCCTGGCCTAACACATTGAAACCCATCTCTACTAAAAATACAAAAAATTAACCGGGCGTGGCAGCGGGCGCCTGTAGTCCCAGCTACTCTGGGAGGCTGAGGCAGGAGAATGGTGTGAACCTGGAAGGCGGAGCTTGCAGTGAGCCGAGATGTCACCACTGCACCCCAGCCTGGGTGACAGAGCAAGACACCATTTCAAATATATATATAGTTTATATTGTTGAATCATATGCACTTGAAGAGAATGGGTACTTTGTTCTTGTGTAGAATATTCTATAAATGTCAATGATAGAATTGGTTGGTTAATACTGTTAAGTCTTCTGCCTCCTTACTGATAGCTTAATGGCTTGCTCTTATCAGTTACTAAGAGAGAAGCGAAACATTCAACTATAATTCTGGCGTTGACTATTTCTGTTTATAGTTCTATCAGTTTTGACATGTTTTTAGTTCCATGTTTAGATGTACCAAAATTGTAGTATTATTATATCTTTTTGGTAGTTTTACCTCTTCATTATTTTGGTTAACCAATTTATTGGTGTAAAGATTAGAACAGAAATAAATGAAATTGATAATTGAAAAGCAATGGAGAATAGTGACTGAAACCAAAAGTTGGTTATTTGAAAAAATCAACAAAACTGACAAAACTTTAAATGGATTGACTAAGGAGGAAAAAGAGAAAAATGAAATACTGAATCAGAAATGAAAAAAAGGATATTACTACTGACTTTAGAGAAATAGAAAGGGTTATAAGAGAATACTCTGAAGAACCATATGCCATCAAGCTGAGTAACCTAGATGAAATGGACACATTTCTGGAAATACACAAATCACCAAAAAGACTTAAGAATACATTGAAAATCCAAATAGACCCCATAACTCTTAAAGAAATCAAATCACTAATCACAAACCTCCCAGCAAAGAAAAGCCCAGGGCCAGATGGCTTTACTGGGGAAGTCTATTCAACACTTAAAGAAAAATTAATGCCAGTCCTTCTCAAACTCTTCAAAAAATTTGAAGAGGAGTGAACACTCTCTCACTTGCTCTACTATCCTGATGTCAAAACCGGAGGCATTTTAAGAAAAGAAAACTACAGACCAGTGTCCCTAATGAATACAGATGCAAAGTTTCTTAATAAAATACTTGCAAACCATTCAGCAGTATAAGTAAAGGATTTTACACCTTAACCAAGTAGATTTATTCCAGGAATGCAAGGATGTTTCAACGTATAAAAATTAATCAGTGTAATGTCCCACATTAATAGAATGAAGGAGAAAACCTGCATGATCATTTCAACTGATGGGCAGCATTTGACAAAATTCAGCACTGGTTTATGATAAAAACACACACACACACACACACAAAACTAGGAATAGAAGGAAACTGCCACAACATGATAAAGGTCATATATTAAAAGCTCTTGGAAAGACTGTCATTTAAGGGATCATTTCAATAGTTTGGAAAACCCTCAGCTCACATTATATTCATTGGTGAAAGACTGAAATTTTTTTCCCTGAGATAAGGAAGAAAACAAAGATACCCACTTTCAACACTTCTGTTTAATGTGACATTGGAAGCTGTAGCCAGAGGAGTTAAATAAGAGAAATAAAAAGCAATAAAATTTGAAAGGAAGAAATAAAACTACCCCTACTAATAGGTGACATGATCTTGTATGTAGACAACCCTAAAACATACACACACACATGCCACACTTGTGGCTCTCTTAGAATTAATACATTCAGTAAAGTTGCAGGATGCAAAAGCAAGCTAGAAAATACATTGTATTTCTATATACTAGCTATCAACAATGTAAAAAGGAACTTAGGAAGATCAATTTCATTCAAAATAGCATCAAAAAATGTCTTGGGAATAAATTTAACCCGGGAGGCGCAAGACTTGTACACTGCCAACTACGAAACATTACTGAAAGAAATAAAAGAAGACATAAATGAATGGAAAGCCATCTCATGTTTATATATTGGATATTTAATATTAAGATGAGAGTACTCAAAATGATCATACAGACTCGGTGCAGTTTTTTCTTATGGTAGAATACTATTCAAGAATAAAAAAACGAGTAACTCAAATTTATAAGTATCAATATTGATAAATCTCTAAAAACAAACACAGAAAAACAAATTACTGAGGATATTTACAGAATACCGTACTACAAAAACTGAAAATGCACCATAAAAAGTATTGTATTTATGACCAAATATATATATGGGAGAAAAGTATAAAAACTTGCATGCAAATGATATGAAGTAACTTCAGGACAATATTTGCTTGAATCATAGGTGATTGCCATTCTCACAGGTTAAAATAGTTGAACCTTTCCAGGTGCAGTGACTCATTCCTGTGATCCCAGCATTTTGGGAGGCCAAGGTAGGAGGTTTCCTCGAGCCCAGGAGTTCAAGACCAATGGCAAAACCCCACCTTTACTAAAAATCACAAAAAATTAGCCAGGCATGGTGGTGCAAGACTGTTAGTCTCAGCCACTCAGGAGGCTGAGGTGGGAGGATGAGTTGAGCCTAGGAGATCAAGGCTGCAATGATCTGTGACCACGCTACTGCCTCTCCAGCTTGGGTGACAGAACGATGCCTCGTCTCAATAGACAGACAGATAGATAGATAGATAGATAGATAGATAGATAGATAGATAGATAGATAGATAGATAGAACGAACATCAATGAGTAGGAAGAAATTAGTATTTAGCAGTAACTATTTTACATCTGAAAAAAACATGTTTGAAAATACATATGGTCCAATGTTAACATCCATTAGACTTGATTATCTTATTTTCTATTCCTAATGCTTAAAATAGTTCTTTTTAAATTTTTAATTCAAGTGGAAGTTAAAAGAAATAGAACACCAAGCTTAGGCTACTCAAGAAAATTGAAGAGTAGTAATGTCCCCTTTGTCATTTCTGATTGTGTTTATTCAGATCATCTCTCTTTTTCAGTTATTCTAGCTAGCAGTCTATTTTGTTAATTCTTTCAAAAAACTCCTGGATTTGTTCATCTTTTGTACTTTTTCTGCATTTCAATTTCCTTCAGTTCCGCTCTGATTTTGGTCATTTCTTGTCTTCTGCTAGCTTTGGGGTTGCTTTGCTCTTGTTTCTCTAGTTCTTCTAGTTGTGATGTTACATTGTTAAATTGAGATCTTTCTAACTTTTTATGTGGTCATTTAGTGCTATAAACTTCTTCTTAAAACTGCCTTAGCTGTGTCCCAGAGATTCTGGTATGTTGTATCTTTGTTCTCATTCGTTTCAAAGAATTTCTTGGTTTCTGCCTCAATTTCATTATTTACCTAAAAGTAATTCAGGAACACGGTGTTTAATGTCCATGTAATTATATGGTTTTGAGAGAGTTTCTTAGTGTTGATTTCTGTTTTTATTGCGCTGTGGTCTGAGAGTATGGTTGGTATGATTTCAGGTTTTTAAAATTTGCTGAAGTTAAACCATCCATGTTTGTAGACAGTATGGTTCTATACCTAAACAACCCGATCCTCTCTGCCCAAAAGCTCTATAATCCAATAAACAACTTAACAAAAATTGACAAATTAACATAAGCAATATATCAGGATACAAAATCATTGTACAAAAATCAGGATTCCTAGGCACCAACAACATCTAAGCTGACAGCAAAATCGATAATGCAATCCTATTCACAGTAGCCACAAAAAGAATAAAATACCTAGGAATACAGCTGACCAGGCAAGTGAAAGATCTTTACAATGAAAACTACATAACACTGCTCAAAGAAATCAGAGATGACACAAACAAATGGAAAAGCATTCCATGCTCATGGATAGGAAGAATCAATATTGTTGAAATGGCCATACTGCCCACAGCAATTTACAGATTCAGTGCTATTCCTATTCAAACTACCAATGACAGTCTTCACAAAATTAGAAAAAAAAATAAATTAATAAACTATTTTTAAATCCATGTGGACCCAAAAAAGAATTCCGAATAGCTAAGGCAATACTAAGCAAAGAGAGCAAAGCCAGAGACATTACATTACCCAACTTCGAACTATACTACAGGCTATAGTAACCAAAACAGCACGGTAATGGTACAAAAACAGACGCATAGACCAGTGGGACATGAAAAATAGCCCAGAAATGTCACACAGTTACAGCCATCTGATGTTTGACAAAGTCAACAATAAGAAGCAATAGGGAAAGGACTCCCTCTTCAATAAATGATATTGCAATAACTGTCTAACCACGTGCAGAAGGTGGAAACTGGACCCCTTCCTTATACCATATACAAAAAATCAGCTCAAGATAGATTAAAGACTTAAATGTAAAACCTAAAATCATAAAAAAATACCATATAAGATAACCTAGGAAATACCATTCTGGACATAGAACTTGGCAAAGACTTAATGAGAAAGACTCCAGAAGCAATTGCAACAAAAACAAAACTTGACCTAATTAAAGAGCTTCTGCACAGCAAAAGAGACTATCAACAGAGTAAACAGACCTCTGCAGAATGGGAGAAAATAGTTGTGAACTATGCGTCTGACAAAGGTCTAATATTCAGAATCTATAAGGAATTTATAGAAATTTATAAGGAATTTATAGAATCTATAAGGAATTTAAACAAATATACAAAAAAACAAAAAACTCCATTCCAAAGTGGGAAAGGGACATGAACAGACACTTCCCCAAAGAAGACATACATGTGGCCAACAGGCATATGAAAAAATGCCTAACATCACTAATCATTAGAGAAATGTAAATTAAAACCATTGTGAGATACCATCTCACACCAGTCAGAATGGCCCTCATTACAAAGTCAAAAAATAACAGATGCAAGGTTGTGAGAAATGGGAACACTTATACACTGCTGGTGCAAATGTAGATGAGCTCAGCCACTGTGGAAAGCAGTTTGACAATATCTCAAAGCAGAATTACCATTTGACTCAGCAGTCCTGTTATTGGGAATGTAAATTCTGCCGTAAAGACACATGCACACATATGTTCATTACAACACTGTTCATAATACCTAAGACATGGAATCAACCTAAATGCCCATCAATTACAGATTGAATAAAGAATGTAGTACAGGTATGCCATGGAATACTATGCAGTCATCAAAAAGAACACGATCATGTCCTTTGCAGCAAAACAGATGGAGCTGGAGGCCATAAGCCTAAGCAAACTAACACCGGAATAGAAAACAAAATCCTGCATGTTCTCACTTATAAGTGGGAGCTAAACATTGAGTACATATCAACACAAAGAGAGGAAGAGCAGACACCAGGGCCTACTTGAGGGTGGAGGGCAGGAGGAAGGTGAAGATCAAAAAACTACCTACCAGGTACTGTGCTTATTATCTGGGTGATGGAACGACACGTACACCAAACCCCACCCAAGACACGCAGTTTTCCTATATAACAAACCTACATGTGTGCCACTCAACCTAAAATTTAAAAAATAGAGAAAATTGAAGAGTAAAGAAAGAAGGAGCAGTAGCTAAAGGGAACACATAGAATGGGTGATATTTATTTCATACTCAGGGGAATGATCCAAAAGGGAGTGTAAAATTGGAGCTACATAGAAAAAAGTAATATTTAAGATAAAAACATACAGATAGTGAGATGTAAAGTGAATAAATACAGAAAAAGATGTAAGGTCTCTGAAGCATAGCTAACCTATAGAAAGGTGGGATACCCTTGTAGTGACATCAATTGGAAAGAAGTAAGATGCCCATCAGAGCAGATGTGTTTATAAGCATTTAGTCAGAAAGTTATGGTAGTTCCTGAATGAAGGCCTCAATTTCTCTCTCTCTGTCTCTCTCTCTCTGTGTGTGTGTATGTGTGTGTTTTAAGAGATGGGGTCTTGTTGTAATGCCCAGGCTGGAGTGCAGTGGCAGGATCACAGCTCACTGCAGCCTCGAATTCCTGGCCTTACGGGATCCTCCTGAATAGCTGGGACTATAGGTATAAGTCCCACCATCTTTATGGCAGAAGTTCTGCCTTCTTATTAAGAGTGAGAAGAATGTTTTATGGTTGATATTAGAAATTTTAAGACAGTGACTGTCACATGTAGGGAGAGGCTCAGAGGGAGCTAGAGAGAAACCCAAGTAGGGACCAATGAAGAGGTATAGATTGCTGGAGGCCCAGCTGAGGTTGAAAATCCCAAAGCTCAATTCTACGCTGACTGCTAAAGCTTTGTTCCTTGAAAGAAAAAATTATAATGATTATAAAACATAATTATATAAGTATTATATAAAGTACAACTTAAGACAGAAAAGATTTAAGAGGTATTCGAGGAAGATTGATTTAGAATGTTTGGCTTATGGTGAAATGGATCTTAATACTTTCTGCATTCCTACTTATCCTTCAGAGATTTCCTTCAGAAAAGAAGAAAAATCTTGCCTCTAGAGAGTAATTTAGGTACTTTATAGTTTATTTTGGTCACTTGGTTGATACTCATTTCAATGGGATGGCAACTGATTAAGTAATATTTTTATCTGTCATGTGCAAGGCACAGAGAGCCCTCAATGAAATAATGTCTCCTCTGAAAGGGCCTAAGTGAATCTTCCAGACCTTACTATATTAATTTTAAGTGTTTTGGTTTATTCATTAAACATCTGTGTTTCTATTTGAAGATTAATCTTCATATTTGTCCCAGATTCTAAGTTAGGACTCTTAGTATTTATTATTTTCTTAGATATTTGCTATTTCCAATGTTGTTGTTTTGTTAATTTTTTATTGAGATAATTCACCCTTTAAAGTATACACTTCCATGGTTTTTAGGGTCTTGACAGACTTGCGCAACCATCACCGCTGTCTAATTTCAGAACACTTTCATTTCTTCATTTTTTTCTTGAAGATACATGTTTTCTTCTGGAATAATTCCCGTTCAGCCTTTTTTTTTTTTTTAACCATTTTTTGTAGTGCAGCTGGCAAAAAAATTTGTTTTCTTTTATGGGATGATGTCTTTATTTTGCCTTCATTCTTAAAGGATATTTTTACTGAATATAAAACTGTGAGTTGATAGTTTAGTGAGTACACATTTAAGTATTTCTTCCTTGCAAGTTATGTGGTGTATTTCACTGACTGTTTTCAAGATATTTTTGTTTGTGTGATGGCTTTGTAATATGTCAGTTGACTAGACTGAGCCACATTTCCCAGGATTCCCTTTGCTATTTAAGATTCTCACAGGAGATCTGGAGGATAGACGTGAAGGAACAGCCATTTTGTAGCTCATTCATGTTGTCTCCTAGACCATCTTATTGTCACGTGACAGTGGTCAGGCCTGCATCAGCTCCACCTCCTCCTGCATCCTGTTAGCCGTGGAGCCTCCTTCTGGGCCGGGGTGTGTGTTTAGTTCCATGATGAGGGTCCCAGCTTTTGCAGGATATCCACACCAGCAAGGTCAGGCAGTACGAATTAACACGGGTTTCAGTCTATCCTCCTGGGCTCCAGCTTGTGCTTCTAGATTTCATTTCATCTTTCCTCTCTGGCTTTGCTTGTATCTTCCCTTCTCGACTTACTGTCTTATGGACATCAAACCCCAGCAGTGAACTTGCAGACAACAGCCTTACAGAGACAACACAACTAGCTCCCACAGTCAGGTAAATTCAGTTCCCTGTAATGTCTTTACACACAGAGTAGTTCTGCTTCTCTCATGGAACCGTGACAGACTCTGGTTCTCAGCCTTCCGACTATAATGTGTTTAGGTGAGGTTTTCTATTTATTCTGCTTGGAGTTGCCTGAGCTTTTTAAATTTCTTGCATATCCTTCTTTAACTTTGGAAAACTTTCAGCCATTATTTCTTGAAATATATTTTCTGTCTTATTATCTATCTCTCCTCCTCCTCCTCCTCC
>NW_012102255.1:707295-723501 GCF_000951045.1 Mandrillus leucophaeus | reverse complement strand
CCCTCTCCCCTTCCTTCTCTCTCTCTCTTTCTTTCTTCTCACTTTTGGAAGTTGTCCAAAATGTATAAAGTTCTGTTTGTTTTTTCATATTATTTTCCTGTGCTATTCAAATTGGATAATAATCTCTGCTGGTATATCAAGTGTACTGACTCTTACATAATCTCCAGTGTGCTCTAAGCCCATAGGGAGAATTTCTTATTTCAGATTTTTTTTTTTTATTATTTTAGGTTTTTCCACTTGGTCCTTTTCCTAATAGTTTCTGTGTCTCTGCTGAGATTTTCAACCTTTTTACTCATAAACATATTTTACTTTACGTCACTGAAGATAATTATAAAGTCGCTTTAAAATCTTTGTCTACTAATTTCAACATAAGATCATCACAGCATCAGTTTCCTTTGACATCTTTTTCTAGTGTATGGGTTCTGTTTCCTTTTTTTTTTTTTAAATGCTGAGTCATTTTGGAATGGATCCTGAGCATTGTGACTGGTATGTTGTGCCTCTGAATTCGGTTAGGTTGCGGCAAAGATACTGAATTTTGTATTTTCCTAGGCCAGTATCATGGATGAACTCAAACTGCAAATGCTTTCTTTTTTCCAGTGGGTTAAGATTTCAGGTTTGTTTATTTAGACTTCACGAGGGAGCTTGGAGCCTGCCCTGTGCATGTGTGGTTTAGGAGTCAGCAGAGATTTGGGCAGACTTTATACTGAGGGTTTAGGGCTTTTTCTCTTTGGCTGCCTCTTTTCTGGAATTTCATCTCCCTCACTTTAAAGCTGCTGTACTTGTTCAAGCTCTGTCCTCTGATCGTTCATGGCAGTAGAACTGTGGGTGTCTGATTTAAGATTTTTACCCTAAATGGCATAAGCTGGGGTCCACCTTCAGGCCAAAAGCCATAGAAATGAGAAATTCATTTGGTACCGTTCCTTATTCCTAATGCCCACCTCCCCTTTAATACCTGCCTGTTTTCAGTTGCTTCCCAGAACCCTTAGATTGTTTTCATGTTTTTTTCCTGCGGTTACAGTTACATGCAGGAGGGTTAATCCAGTCGGAGCTGCTTGACCATGATTGAAAGTGAAACTGAGTATTTGTTCTTAATTATGCATTATTGCATGCCAGATGTACACCTTTTCTTCATGTGACACAGCAATGTTTTGTATTCATGCAGGGAAATATCTCACAGATTCACATTTGTGCAACATTCTAAAGAGCTTGTGTGAGAGAGCTTATTTAAACAGTGTGAATTACCAGTGAATGTTATGGTTAGTTCAGTGCAGCCAAAACATAATTCGTGGCTGTTCCCCTTCTCTTTTGTCCCAATTCTCAGTCACAAATTCAGACCTCTTTTTAGAGAACGTGTAATTTCCTTACCTTTTGACAATGCCTTTTAGACTTCACTAGGGAGCTTGGAGGCTGCCCTGTGCATGCATGGTTCAGGAGTCAGCAGAGGTTGACGCCTGGTGAGTAGGCATCAATGGCCGAAACACCGAAGAACCTCCTGTGAAGATTTTATTGTGTTTACTCACTAAATATTTAGTGCTTATCTATTAAGTCATGCACAACATGACGATGCTTCAGTCAACACACCGCATATACCAGAGTGGTTCCATAAGATTATAATAGCATATTTTTACCGTACTTTTTCTACATTTAGATACACAAATGCTTACCATTGTGTTACAGTTGCCTACCGTATTCAGCACTGTAGCATGTACAGGGCTGTAGCCTAGGGGCAGAAGGCCATCCCATATGGCCTAGGTGTGTTGTAGGTTACACCATCAAGGCTTGTATATGAGTACATTCCATGATGTTTGACAATGACACAGTCACCTAACATGCATTTCTCAGAAGAGATCCCTGTCATTAAGCGACCACAAACTGTAGTTTGTGGTAAGTATTATGCCAACAGCTAGCGTTGCAAAGATAGCTAAGATAAAGTCCCTGTCTTCAAGTTGCTTACAGTTTAGTAGAAGAGACATAAATAAGCAGGCGATTTACATTTTCATGTGATGTGGGTTGTGTTTCAGAGGTGATAGAAGTATTTCAGAGGTTGCCTGACCCAGATTTTAAGAGTAAAGGACCTGTTACAGAGGCTGCAGTTAGGATTGGGTTAAAATTAATTGGGCGGTAGTTGATATTGTGATGCTTTAGGATGACTTTAGTATGAATATTTAGGGCCTCAGTGTTTTCATCTTAAAATGAGGGGATTGGACTAGATCTGTAAGATTATTTTCAGTGTGACTATTTTGTCATTTATTTAAAGACACATTGAAGAGATGCTCAAAAAACATACTTATTTTTTCTTTTTAGGGAATAGAGTATTTCAGATCATTTAAAGTCCTGTTTGAGAGTTTACCAGGCTAACAGGAAGTACTCCTTGTGATTTCTTTACCTGTTCCTGTTCTGATGTTTAGCTGCCCAGTACACACCTGCAAGGGAAGCCTTGGATATCCAATTGGGGTTCTGAAAGGGGTGTGTGTGTGTGTGTGTGTGTGTGTGTGTGTGTGTGTGGTGTGTGTGTGTGTGTGTGGTGTGTGTGGTTGTGTGTGTGTGTGTGTGTGTGGGGTGTGTGTGGTGTGTGTGTGTGTGTGTGTGTGTGTAGAACCTCATCTGCCCCCCTTGCTATTCTTTTACCCCTTTTTGGAGCCAGAGCTTCTGGGCATAGTAGCTCCGGATAAATATGGGTTCTTTTCCCCAGTAGCTTCCTTGCCGAACACAGAAATTGCTGCCTGCCCCGTGCCTCAAATTGAACTTCTACCTCTTCCTCCCCAGCTTTTAAAGCCCCTGTCTTTCCTTCTCACCACAAATTCATCCCCCAACCCAAACGCTCCCTGCCACTGGGTCTCTCCAGCATTCATCTGATGTGGTGTTAAGAGAGTGGCTGGGGCTGTCAGTGCTAGAACCTGGACAGAGTGGGGGAGGGGTCTTGGTTACATCATCTTTACAGAAATATAATACGAATTTATCTATAAAAATAATAGATACTTGTTAGAAGCTTTAGTATTATATTTTTATATATTTCTGGTTTAATAGACCTTAATGTTACTGCGTAGTTACCTACCTACATTATAGAGTGTTTGTGTGTATGTGTGTGTATCTATTGAAACAGGTCCCAAGTTTTTTCCAGTTTATATGTAGGCTGCATTTTTCTTTTTTTCTTTTCTTTTTTTGATTTTTGAGCCAGGGTGTCTCTCTGTCACCCAGGGGAGTGCAGTGGTGCAATCACAGCTCACTTCACCCTCAGCCTTCCACCTCAGCCTCCCAAGTAGCTGGGATCACAGGCATGTGCTACCATACCTGGGTAATTTTAAAATTTTTTTTGTAGAGATGGAGTCTCTCTGTGTTACTCAGGCTAGTCTTGAACTCCTGGCCTCAAGTGATCTGCCCATCTTGGCCTCCCAAATTGTTGGAATTATAGATGTGAGCCACTGTGCCCAGCCTTCCCTATATAGGCTTTTATAACAAAATTAGCTTGTAAGTTGGAAATTGCCTTTATGTCATTTCTCCCCAGTTTACATACTTATTCAACTTTTGCTCATGTTCTTGAATATTTCTCATGAGAAATAGTGATTAATGGCTGCCACACTGCTGATGTTGGACAGTGCCTATAAAAGCAGCTGAAGAAGGGAGAAAGTAGATTGTTTCACTAGGCTCTTAGTGAAGTTCCGATAGTTAGAATAGATGCAACTTGTCCAGAAACACTACTAATGCAAGGTATTTTTGTTCCCCTCTCATGCCTTTTAAAAAGGCTCCCAGTGTTTCACTAATGAGAGCTCTTTTATTGTAATTTATAGGTGAATCCTCTCCAGGTATAACAGATCTTCAAATAATGTATCATAGCTATAGATATTTGTGAATAACATCACCTGTGCATAGACCTACAATCAGTAGGATGAGTGCTTATGAAGTTATTTTTGAATGAGAAAAATGTATCACCGAAAAGAAAATACAAGTTCCAATTTCTGGGGATTACTTTTTAAAGTAATGCAAATCATCCATATCATGTGTTAACAAACGCTTCAGAATTCCAGCAAGGAAAGCAGGTGTATTAATTAAACATTTAATGTCTTTTATAGCTAAAGTACTCATTTTGGCAGGTCTATTATGATACAATAGTGGTATATTAATTTGTTATATACCTTGGGCCCCTTGGTACATTTTATATAGGCACAAGATTAACAGCTTGAGCTTCAATTATTACTGTGTAGTTTTGTAAAAATGAAATATAATTATCGTGTCTAGTTTTATGTCAAGAAGAATTCACTGGTATGGCACAGCTTAGCATACAATGTAGCTAAATAATGTATGCCATATATCCATTAGTTTTGTTAGAAATAAATCCTCTTTTATACTCCTGCTTTTCCACTATGTGCACACCTACATATACACAAAGCGTGAAGCCAGTATTTAATAGAAATTAAATAAACCAGAATCTCCACCTGTGATTGACTACTTTCTCATGTTGTTTCAGAGAAGTGAAAATTACAGCACCAGATTACTATCTCTGGGAGATCTAAACATGCAATAGTGTTGGCAATTCTTTACAGCAAACATCTATTTTCGCTTATTTTGAACCCTATAAGCCAACACAAAGTGGTGGAAATAACCACAGTTGTTAAGGCAATTAAGATACCATAATCACTGTCTACATCAGCTGCCCCAGAAAGTTTCAAGTTCTCCACTCTGTTTCTTAAGCACCTGGAAGGAACAATAGAGGAAAGAATATAGAGATCTGATAGTAGCACGCGACCTGTTGCTAAGAAAGGTCTGTGGAGTCTCTTAGCTTCAGAGACCTTGGTGTTCATGTATACCCTCGTGTGGTCATTCCAGCCATACCAGAAATACCAAATGTGACTTACTCTAACAACCTTCAGAAAATTCTCTCTGTTCTTTCATTGACACTTTGAGGAAGATAGTAAATGGTAGAGTGATTTCATAACATTTAAAATTTGATAAAAGATCCGTGTGGAAAGGATCTAGGGTGCTTCAACTTTGCTGTCACCATATGGACTTCAAGTTGCATATTTCCAGTGAAATGAAATTGATGTCTTGAACCCAGAAACTTTATTGTCTTGTTTAAGATCACTGGATAGTACATTTTCTGAAAGCAAATTGTTTTTCAAATAAAGATTTGTTTCAAGTTTAGTGCATTTGTCAGAAAAATACGTTGTTTGCAGTTAATGACACTATAGCTATTCATTGAGTTGATCCATAAAAGTAGCTGAGATTTACAGAAATATTTATGACTATCCTTTCTAAATGGGAATTTACATTCTGTTGATACAGAAATGTTTTGAGAGATGTGGTTAGAGAAAAAGAAGAGATGAAGATTCTGGTTTAAAGCTGAAATAGGAAATTAATGTATTAATGTGCTAGGGCTGCTATAACAAAATACCACAGACTGGGTGGTTTAAACAACAGGAATTCGTTTTCTCACATTTCTGGCTAAAGTCCAAGATCAAGGTACAGGCAGGGTTAGTTTCTTCTGAGGTGTCTTTCCTTGGCTTGCAGAAGGCCGTCTTCTCCCTGTGTCTTCATGTGGTTTTTCCTTAGTGTGTCTACTTGTGTGTTCAAATTTCCTCTTCTTGTAAAGATAACAGATTAAGACACACCCTTATATCTCACTTTAATGCAGTTACTTTTTTAAAGGCCTTATCTCCAGATAGAGTCACATTTTGAGGTACTTGGGGTTAGGGCTTAAACATACTAATTTTGGAGGGACACATTTCAACCTATAATAATATAATATTTGAAATTCGTTCAGCTATTATTTAAAGTAAATATGAGGGGACTTCAAAAAGTTCATGGAAAATGGTATTAAAAGATAAAAACAGAAAATATAAACTTTATTTCTCAACATAAGCTCCATCAAGTTCAAGATACTTTTGTAAGCCATGATACCAGCTAGTTAGTTCATCCCTAAAGAGCTGAACGTCCTGGTAATTTACCTATATGTCAGTGCAGTCTTTAAGTGAAGAAAAACTAGTTCTCTTTAAAAGCTTTTTTAAGTTTAGGGGAAAAATAAGTCAGAAGGAGCCAAATCAGGACTGTAAGGTGGATGCCTAATGGTTTCCCATGAAAGCTCACGAAAGTACCCCTGTTTAATGAGAGGAATTAAGCAGGAGCATTATGCTGGTGGAGGAGGACTCTCTGGTGAAGCTTTCCGGGAAGTTTTTCTGCTAAAGCTTTGGCTAACTTTCTCCAGGTGTTATCATTCTCTGGCCCTCCAGAAAGTCAATAAGCAAAATGCCTTGAGCACCCAAAAGACTATTGCCATGACCTTTGCCCTTGACCTGTCCAATATTGCTTTGACTGGACCATTGCCACTTCTTCATACCCATTGCTTTATCTTGAGGATTATACTGATAGAACCATGTTTCAACTCCCGTTACAATTCTTCAAAGACATGCTTCAGGATCTTTATTTCACTTGTTTAAAATTTCCATTGAAAGTTCTGCTCTTGTCTACGGCCGATCTGGATGCAACGGTTTTGGCCCCCATCGAGTGGAAAGTTTGCTCAACTTAAATTTTTCAGTCAGAATTCTGTAAGCGGAACCAGATGAGATGTCTATGGTATTGGCTATTGTTTCTGCTGTTAATCACTGGTCGTCTTGAATTAGGGCACAAACAAGATTAATTTTTCCCTTGCAAATTGATGTGGATGGTCTGTCGCTGCGGGCTTCATCTTCCACATTGTCTTGTCCCTTTTTAAAATAAGTTACCCATTTTTAGACTGCTGATTTATTTGGGACATACTTCCCATAACTTTTCATAAAGCATCAGTGATTTAATCATTCTTCCACCCAAGGTTCACCACGAATTTAATGTTTGTTCTTGCTTTGATTTTAGAATTCATGTTGCTCTTACAGGGGCTCTTTCCAAACTGACGTCTTATCCTTCTTAGTGCCTCAAACTTGATCCTGTACAGACATGTTACAACAAGTTAGTGTGAGTTAATTTTGGTGCAGAAATTTTTTGAAATCTGTGCATGGTTTTTTCATAATACACATTTTCCATAAACTTTATGAAGACTACTCAGGAATATTATATATTCTAGAAATTTGTAATGAAATCTAAAGTTGGGGCATCCTGATGATTTTTACGGGACTGCTTCTGTTCAAGTACTGTGGCAATTTTTTTTTTTTTTCTTTTTTTTTGTTGGAGTCTTGCTCTGTCACCCAGGCTGGGGTGCAATGGCACAATCTCAGCTCACTGCAACCTCTGCCTCCCAGGTTCCAGCGATTCTCCTGCCTCAGCCTCCCAAGTAGCTGGGACTACAGGCATGTGCCACTACACCCAACTAATCTTTATATTTTTAATAGAGATGGGGTTTCACCATGTTGGCCAGTCTGGTCTCAAACTCCTGATCTGCCTGCCTCAGACTCCCAAAGTGCTGGGATTACAGGCGTGAGCCACCATGCCCAACCGTACTGAGGCAGTCTTTTACAAGCCCTACCCCACAACGTTCCCCATATACATAATGTAGGGTCTTTGCTTCCTCTACAAATGTTTATATTACACTGAGTTGTCTTCACCTTCAGGGACAGGGGGAGTGGAAGGGAGAATAATGCTTCCCAGAATGAATATCTTGATTAATTTGTAGAGAAACAATCAAAAGCAAAAGTAGTTTTCATTCAAAGCCTTCACATTGTAAATGCTACAGTAGAAAGACCTTGAGATCAAGAGACCTAGGTTTTTGCCACTCCACTTCTTATTTGTATAATTTTTGGCAAGCCATTTAACCAGTGTCAGCTTTAATTTCCTAATCTCTAAAAAGATATGCTACGTGCTCACTGACATCTTACTCCACTCTAAGATTTAATGATTGATTCATTTATTCTGCAAATATTGTTGAATGCTACTATGTGGCAAAGACTGTTTTAAGGGTTGGGAATACCACATTAGTGCAACACAAAGTTCCAGATGAGACAAGTGGGAAACAAATAGCAAGATGGTAAATTTAATCTTAATTATATCAATAATCACATTAAATGTAAATGTTCTAAACACCACAATTGAAAGACAGAGATTAGACTTGGTAAAAAGCAAGAACTACCTATATGCTGCTTATAAGAAATCAATTTTAAATGTGAGATATAAGTAGATTAGAAGTAATAGAACAGAAAATTATATACTATGCTCACCCTAATCAAAAGAAAACTAGAGTGCTATATTAAATCATACGAAGTAGATTTCAGAGCAAGTAATATTGCTGGAGAAAAGGAGGATTATTTCATAATAATTAAGGGAGTCATTTCATCAAGAAGTATTAACCATCTTAGTTATGCATCTAATAACAAAACTTCAAAATATATGGAGCAAAAACTAATATAACTATAAGGAAAAATAGAAAAATTTACAATTACTATTAGACGTTTCAATACCCATCTTCAAATAATTGATACAGCAATTGGAGAGAAATTGGTAAGATTATAGACAGCTTGGGCAATACTATCAATCAGCTTGATCTAATTGACATTTATGAAACATGCTACCCAATAACATAAGAACACTTATTTTTCTCAAGGTCACAGATCATTTACCACAGTCTACCATATGTTGAGCAAAACAACTCCATGAATTTTAAAGGATTTAGCTACTGTAAAACATATTCTCTTTGAAGGAAATGAAATTAAAAAGACACAGAAAGATATATGGAAAATCCCCAAGTTCTTGGAAACTAAATACTAAATAATCCATGGATCAAAGAAGAAATCAAAGGGAAATTAGAAAGTATTTTGAATGGACTGAAAATGAAAACACAACATGTTTAGCTGTGATATACAGCTAAAGCAATACTTTATAGTAGTAAATAAAATTTATAGTACTAAAAGATATTTTTAAATATTAGAAAAGAAGAAAAGTGTAAGATTAATGACCTTAGTGTCTATGTTAAGAAACTAGGACTGGGCACAGTAGCTCACAACTATACTCAGTACTTTTGAAGGCCAAGGTAGAGGAGTTCTAGACTAGTCTGGACAACATAGTGAGATCCCATCTCTGAATAATAAAATATTAGCTGGGCATACTGGTGCGCACCTGTGGTCATAGCTACTCAGGAGGCTGAGGCAGGAGGATTGCTTGAGGCCAGGAATTTGAAGCTTCAGTGAACTATGATCACACCAGTATACTCCAGCCTGGGTGACAGAGTCAGATTTTGTCTCTAAGAAAGACAAAAAAGGAATTATAAAAACAAGAACAAATTAAATGCAGTGTAAACAGAACAAAGGAAATAAAGATTGGGATAGCAATCGATGAAACAGAAACAAAAAATCATAGAGAAAATTGATGAAAGAAAAACTGGGCTTTTGAGAAGATCATTAAAATGGATGTATTTCTCACCTGACTGAATAGAAAAGTGAGAAGACAAATAATAAACGTTGACACTGCTACAGATTATAGTGGTATTAAGTGGATAATATAGAAACATTATGTATAACTTTATGCCAATAAATTCAACTCTTTGGCTAAAATGGACACATATCTTGAAAGATACAAATTACCAAGAAGAAATAGATGTCATGGATAGCCTTGTACCTACTAAAGAAATTATAATTGTGGTTAAGATCCTTCTGACAAAGACACCAGACCCACCTACATATTTTCACCAATGAAGTCTACCAAACAAAAGGAATATTATCAATTCTATACAAATTATTCCAGAAAATTGAAGATGATAGAATATTTCTCAGTTCATTCTGTGAGGCAGGTACTAACTTGACATCAGTATGCAAAGAGATTTTTCTTTTTTTTTTTTGAGACAGAGTCTGTCTCAGACTGTCTCAGACTCTGTCGCCCAGACTGGAGTGCAGTGGCACCATCTCAGCTCATGGCAAGCTCCGCCTCCCGGGTTCACGCCATTTTCCTGAGTAGCTGGGACTACAGGCGCCCGCCACCATACCTGCCCGGCTAATTTTTTGTATTTTTAGTAGAGACGGAGATTTCACCGTGTTAGCCAGGATGGTCTTGATCTCCTGACCTCGTGATCTGCCTGCCTCGGCCTAAGTGCTGGGATTACAGGCCTGAGCCACCACGCCTGGCCTGCAAAGAGATTTTTAAAAGAATGCTATAGACCAATATTCTTAATGAACATATATGCTGAAATGTTTAATTTAATTTTAGCAAATTAAATCTAACAATAGATACAAAGAACCACTACCAGTGTGGTCTATTCTAGGAATATAAGATTGATTTAACATTCAAAACCAATCACTATAGTTCACCTATTAACAGAATAGGAAGGAAATGATTATATCAAATGATGCAAAAAAAAAATCAAGAAAAATTCATCCTTTTAAAAATTTATTTAAACAAAAAATGAAGCGCTCTGAGTGAATTAGGAATTAGAATTGTTTTTTAACATAAAGGAAAACAATTGGACAGTTTCTGGAAAAGTCAAATGTATACCTACCGTATGGCCCAGCCATTCCACTCCTTAGTATTTGTCCTAAATTAAATCATGTCTACACAAAGACTTGGACGTAAAAGTTAATAGCAGTTTTGTTTGTAAGTGCCCCAAACTGGAAACAGCCCCGATGTTCATTGACAGATGAGTGGGTCAATTGTGATACATCTGTGTACTGAAATATGACCCAGCAAAGTGGGCAAACTATTGATACCTGCGGTGACATGGGTGAATATCAAAGTAATCATGCTAAATGAACGAGACAGACAAAGGGTACATACTATATGATTCATTTGCATAAAATTCTTAAACATGCAAGCAAGTCAGTTATGGCAGAAAGTATGCCAGTCATGGCCTGCAGGGGATGGGAGGATGGAAGCACACATGGGCACAAGAAGACGTTTAAAGTGGTAGATGTTTTCACCATGTTGATTTTGGTGACAGTTTCATGGGTATATACATATGTCAAAACATATCAGCTGCCTGTTTTTCTTTTTTCTTTTTTTTTTTTTTTTTGAGAGGGTTTTACTCTTTTGCCCAGGCTAGGTTGAAGTGCAATGGCATAATCTTGGCTCACTGCAACCTCTGCCTCCTGGGCTGAAGTGATCCTTCCACCTCAGCCTCCCAAATAGCTGGGACTACAGGCACACACTGCCACACCCAGCCCAAGTTGTATATTCTTAACGTGGGCTGTTTAGTGTATGTTAATTACTCATCAATAAACTTTTTTTAAAGTCCTTGCCCTCGTGGAACTTACATTTTATTGATGATGACATTGACAGTAACAAACAAATCTACGTATATCATATGTGGTATACGTGCCTGTGTATCAGATGTTGCAAAGTCTCGAAGAAAAAGCAATGTGAAGATAGAAAGTGAGGGGGAGGATAGCTGTTTAATATAAGAAGGTGGTCAGGAAAGTCCTCAGTACATGTGGCATTTGAAACAGAGACTATTTTAAGCTCTCCTGTAATCTTTTGAAAACTGTTAAGATAGGTTTCAGTTTGTTAAAGTTACAGATGATCATTCTCTCATCTAAAAGGACAAGTTTCCCCTAACTTGAAGGCAAATTTAAATTTCTGACATCACAAAGAACCAGATGAAAAGGGGGGAGCAGAGGTAAGCAAAACCTACTCCTAGTGCCCAAGAGAAGCCGATTCCAGCCACAGGAATTTCTTGTGGTTAACTTTTGATTGGAAGGATAAAGACCTATTTTGTGAACATCTGTAGAATAGTAAATCAGAAAAACCCAACCAGAATTCCAGTCTTCCAGTTTCCTGTCAGATAGGGGCAATTACCCCTGGGTTTTCTTAAAAAAAAAAAAAAAAAAATCGTTCCAGCCTCTGTCGCCTCTGGTGTTCCCCGTGCATGTGCATGTGATATGTGATGCTGGTGAAGACAGTGCACTTAGCCCGAGAGTCAGAGGGAGGGTTTCTAGCAGTGGAGTGACCTGCTTGCTCATGTCCAGGGAGCCAGCAGAGCAGCTAGAAAGAAACTTGGTCTGGCACCATGGCAGGCTCTGCTTACCACTAGCAGAGGAGTTTGTTTCAGGTCAGGGATTAGTAGCCATTACCAGCTGATCAGTGGAATGTAGAGTTGGTTCATCCTCAAAGCTTGACAGTCTTGAAGACCTTAGAATAGCTGTGTGCTGGGGGCAAACAAAGAATTTTAAAAAGAAGAGATTAAGAATGCTTTGTAGCATGCACCATAAACTGAAATGCGGTCCTTTATTTTGAAAACCTGCTTTTAATTCTGCTCATCCCACGATTCTTAAAAATATAGTTCTGTCTAGAGAATAGTTTAAAGATTTCGCCTTATTATTTAACATAAATTTGGTGACAGAAAGAGTGGGAAAATGCACTGATCTCAAGCCAATTGTGTATTTGTTTCTGTAAAATTTGTATAAAACATGCTGATTTCTGTCATTCTGTTTGCCATGTTCCTATCCCCATGAGAACCGTATTCTAAAGCAGCATCCCCTGTTCTGAATGATGCTCTGCAGAGCACATACTCTGACCCTAATGCTCTGGCTCTGGGCATCCTGTGCTAGAAGGAACCTGTGGGTTCCACCTATCCCTGGAGGCTAGAGCCCCGAGACGCAGAAGCCTCATGTTAGTTTCTTCTCCCTCCCAACCAGCAGAGGTTCACAGGGCTCCGGCTCCTGAGACCTCCGGTTCCCCAAGACTTTCTTCCACCCCCCGCATCCCCCACCCCCATGCCTGCCACAGGTGCAACTTGAATGAGATGATTCCTGCCCGGTCGATCCCAGAGGAGCTACTCTTAATCTCTTCTGGGCTGTGGTCCCCTTTGAGGATCTGATGAAAGCTGTGGGCAAAAATTTGCGTGTAACTGCAGGGGCTGCCAAGAAACCCTTTTCCAGAGCAGGGCGGGCATCGATGCCCACTTCCTATCAGCAAATTCTTAGCAAAGTCCAAAGTTGTAGTTCTTTACAAAGGGAAAGGCAGCACTCTCGTCCGTACCCTGGTGGTAGCTGTGTTATTAAGTTGTATCTTTGTTAATACCTTCTTCAGCTAGTACTAGAAAGAGGCTGCCCGGAGAGGAGCCCACGTCCTGGCACGCTGCTCCCTGTCAATATGGTTTTGCATGTATGTTTGTTGTTGGGGGAAAAAACCGGGACAGATTTTTCAATATCCCTCTCCCGTCCTATTCTGTGGTTTTCCTTTGTTGTTTTTCGTGATCCATTAGATTTTATACAGAACCACCAATTACCCACCGGTTTGTTTAGACTATTGACTGGGAAGCCAAATACCATGTCCCCCTTACACAGCAACTCAGCATTGTAGACTTTTGTTCTGTTCATTTAACTACATGCTCTCTGCATTTTTCCCAGAAAGGAATTTTCCTGAATTGAAATCAGTTAATAAAACTCTTTTTCTTTCTTTTTACAGCTTGTACCTCCTTTTAAACCTCAAGTAACATCTGAGACAGATACTAGATATTTTGATGAAGAATTTACAGCTCAGACTATTACAATAACACCACCTGAAAAATGTAAGTAAATTTAGAAGGCAATTGATAAATTTCTAATATAATTTCTTCTAATGTAATTGAAGAAAACAGTCTTCTAAAAACTCATCTGATATTTTCAAGATCATATTCCACAGTGACTTACTCCATTCTATTTAAGAATATTGAATATTGAATTGAATTTAAGAACATTGAGTTCCCAGTGGAAATATCAAAAGACAGGTAATATCAAAGGACTGCAAGAAATGCTTTTCTGGGTAGGATAAATTATATAGAGAGAAATTGTAGATGAAATTACAGACTAGCCCTTCCTTACTGTTCTCCAATAGATTCTTTTGACACCAACTGAAAGGACTGTGAAATAGAGACTCCCCTCTTTCCTAGACTTCGTTCATTCCCACATCACCTTCAGAATTTTGCCAATTCTGGCCTCCTACGTACTTAATAGTTTTAAAATTCACTTAGAGTCACTCCTTTTTACTTAGCTCTCTCTTAAATAGCATTATCTGTGAGGACATAATTTAGTTTGCTGGTTCTTTTGAATACATATAAATTACATATTTATGAAAACTATGTGTTCATGTACCACTTCAAGTCAATTCATATACATTAGTATGTCTCACACTTAGAGAAATTCCATAAATCAGTGGAGCTGTAATGAGGGAAAAGGTGATCAGACATAATTGATAAACATTTTCATGCTGACAGAGGTCTGTGTGTATCATCACTAACTTAGGAATGCGAATACGATTGCGTTTCGGGGCAATATTTGGAGGGCTGCAAGGATGCTTCAAGTCACACATTTTTTGGTTCACATCATAGTTTTTCTCTCCTTTTCTTTTCGATTCCTTTCCTATATGTCTTCTCTTCTCATTCCTTTTTCGGAGGCAGATTCATCAATAGTGCTGATGTGGACTCAGTGTCCGGGAGAGGGGAGGTTGGAGGCTAATGCTGTGCCCAACATGGTCACAGGTGACAGATTCTCCTGTCAAGAGGCAAACAAGGGGTCATGTGGGCCAAGAGGTCTTAATATGGGGACCATGGTCTGGCGACAAGGGGACTGTGAACACCCTGAAAGTGAAGATATAATTGTGTGTGTGTGCTTTTCTTTCTTTAGATTCACATAAAGTTAAGGTGCTCCAGGTCCTGAAGTTGGATCAGCCATAGTCAGGGAGCAGGGCTTACCAACTTGACCGATGTCCAGTCTAAGTTGTGAAATATCAGTACATTGAAGTGAGCTACTCATGGTCTATCCTGTGGTGAGGCAGAGTTTCCACTCAGTCCTGTGCCATTGCTAGAATTTTAGAATCACTAAGAGTCACTGACAGACAGTGTTGGAAAGCCTGTGGAGTCATGGGCAAGTAGCTCAGGGCTGAGTAGAAATAATGGGCATAGGCCTTGGCCTCTGTCCCCAGCATGGACTGTGGCATTAGAATTGTCCAAAATGCTGGGTAACACCAGTGAGTTTTTGGATCCGCCCATGGGCAGTTCCTGCCATAGAGCCTTTGCTAGGCCCTTTCATTTGGATATAATCCTAACTGTAATCAGACCACACCATTCCTCTGCTTAAAACCTTCCAGTGCCATTCCATTGCACTCTAAATCCAATTTGCTCACACTGGTTTGCACAGCACTGACTGATCTGGGCTCTGTCCACCTCTCTGACCTCTTCCTGCTCCATCTTCCCCCACTGTCCCTGGGTTCCAGCCACACCTTGAACACGCCACAGGTCACCATGCCTCAGGCTCTGGGTACGGTATTTATGGTGTCCATGCCTGCAATGCTCTTCTTCCCTGATCTTACATGGACGGCTCCTCCTTGTCCTTCAGCTCTAAGCTTGCATGTCATTCCATCAGAGAACCTGCTTTGACCTCCTAGTCTGAAGAACGTCAGTCTGACAGCGCTCCCTCCCACCCTTCATTCTCTACACTGGCACCTTTACTTGCTGGTATTTTTCTGTTTGTTTGCTTAGTGTCTCTTTCTACCACTAATGTGCAGTGGGTTGGAGAGGAAGGATCTAGTTTGTCTCATTCGTTGTTAGCCCAAGCTCCTGGTTAGATGCCTGGCACAGTGTGCATATTCAATAATACTTGTTAGGTGCATAAATAAACAGAATATGGTGAGGGCCTAAGAACTTCAGAGCTGGGAGGACACCCAGGTTTGCCTCTCCTCTGAATATCCAAAGCAGACATTGGGAAGGTCCTGACAGGTCTCTGTCCTCAGTCTCAGCCTCTTTGAGAAAGTTTCGATTCTTAAATAGAGCATTTGGCATTTGCATACTCTTTAGAGCAAGTAAATACGTTATTTTGGAAGTCGTAGAAATAGGAAGGCTCTAACATATCAGGAGTAGATATTTTACTTCAGAAAGCTAAAAGTGAAATCCCAATTTGGGACCCAGAGTGAGGCTGAAAAAGCCCAGGGCTCAGACCTGGGGAACCCGTCTTATGTCCTGCCTCTGCCCCGTACAGCTCTGGGCGATGGCCGGTCACTTTGTCCTCTGCAGAAGCGGGGAGCAGGGCTGATCCTCTCTCGGTGGCCTGTTTTTGGCCTCCTGTGTGCCTGAGAAATTTAGGAGAGGCACTGAGAGCTCTGCAAATTTGAATCACCCTATTTTCAATTCTGCTCAAGCACCAGATTGGTTAGTCCATAGTATTATTGTGTGCTGTGGTCCAGTCCATTTTGGGGGACGATAGGCCCGACCCGGCGAGCGCCTGGCTGCAGGAGCGGCGTAGTGGAGGGCTGGCGTAGTGGAGGGCTGGCGTAGTGGAGGGCTGGCGTAGTGGAGGGCTGGCGTAGTGGAGGGCTGGCGTAGTGGAGGGC
>NW_012102255.1:635017-707245 GCF_000951045.1 Mandrillus leucophaeus | reverse complement strand
TAGTGGAGGGCTGGCGTAGTGGAGGGCTGGCGTAGTGGAGGGCTGGCGTAGTGGAGGGCTGGCGTAGTGGAGGGCTGGCGTAGTGGAGGGCTGGCATAGTGGAGGGCCGGCGGACAGGGCCAACTAATGCTGTGCTCGGAAATGTGGGACTGGAAAGACCAGAGCAAATCAAAATGGATTTGGTTACAAATAAGGTCAATTAGAAACTGTTGTATATGCCTCTTAGTTATTTTTTCATGATTGACTTGAATTTCAAAGCCCTAGCTTTCAAGGACCAGAATCTCTGCGAAATTCATCTTACCTGCCTTATTCCTTACACCACACCCACGGGGCACTTGTCCTGATGAGAATTTGTCGTTAGTTTGCATTTTATTGCTCAATTTCTAGGACTTCTAAAATGAGACTGAAATGTTAGAAAGTGTTAGAAGTCCCCCAGCACAGTTTCTAGAACATAATTTGAACCTAGTTCCTTGGCTTCATTAATGAGCAATATAAAAGCCATCAGGAATGTTTTTCCTGGCATGTCATATTTTACCAGTAACAGCAACTCCATTATTAAATAACATACGTCCTTTCAGACATGGGCCATGCTGTAAAAGCCCTACAACCTTGGTGTCTTTAAATGATCCTAGGTTCACTTCTAGATTGAGACAGAGATACCTACGAAGCCTGTACAGTGTAGTAACTTCCAAGATGGTTATCAAAATCCGCCTGCAATTGTCGGCCCACGGAAGTCTGGCTTTTTGTGTAGGCACAGTGGTGCACGCCTCACCTGAGGTCAGGAGGAGCCTGAGACGAGCCTGGCCAACATGGTAAAACCCCCTCTCCACAAAAAATACAAAAATTAGCCAGGCGTGGGGCCGCATGCCTGTGATTCCAGCCACTCGGGAGGCTGAGGCAGGAGAAGCGCTTGAACCCAGGAGGCGGAAGCTGCAGTGAGCTGAGATCACAACCCTGCCCTCCAGTCTGGGCAACCGTGCAAGACTCTGTCTTTAAAGAAAAGTCTGGCTTTTGTGGGTGTCAGAAATGGGGTGTGGTCCTGCCCTGCCCCTGGGCCCCGGACAGGATGGCAACGAGAGCCCAGCAGTGTCATCTGTGTCTGACAGGGCACCCCACAATTGAGGGGTGGGGAGGGCGCTGTGGACTTCCTGTGTTTTTCCCGATTCAGGACCTCTGTAGAAAGGAAAGTCAGATGACAGAGCTCAGCAGAGTGTGCCCAGGCAAAGACCAGCATCGACGCATCTGCAGGCACCTCTGTTCAGCAGCCGCTCCTGCTGTCTGTGTGTGTGGCTCAGCACCGCGCAGCGCTCCGCACTGGGGGCCACGGGGCCCTGGGCCTCCTGTCTTAGGGGAGCAGCCTCGATGGTGGTGACCTGCAGCTTCTGGGTTGTTCTAGGGCAAAGGTGCGGTGTTTTTAGTTTGACAGTTCCTGGATCCATCCTAGATTCCCTTAAGGGGCAGATAAAAATGAGAATCAGTGAAACCTTAAAACGGTGATTACATTGAACATAACCTTTTTCTTGCTGCTTTGAATAGTTTAATTGGTAAGAAACCATTGCAGCTCCCTAACTGCTAACACACAGGGGTTTCGTTGGTCCAAGTCCAAGGTAGCACCGTCGTTAGCAGTTGTCTTCCCACTTGCCACCTTGCTTGTATAAAACAGAGTACAGTTACTGTTCAGAACACATCAGCAGTTAGAAAGGCAAAATGTCCCATTTTCTACAAACAGCTGCAGTGGCATGCCAGATTGTCCTCACTGGCATTAACAATGGAACAGATTTGGGAATGTGTCATCTTTCGTTATTGCCATTGATGGTCCTCTGCCTTCCCCTTACAGAAAAAGAGGGTTTCTTTGAGATCTGGTCACTTTTACTGCCATATAATGACGTTTGTTAAATGTTCTAAGAAAATCAGGCAACTGATGTTCCTCATGTAGAGTTGATCATGGTCTTCTTTTTCCAGATAAGTGTTTTTGAAAAACATAGTTCATGCTCATTATCATCACTATTCCCTATGCACAGCCTCTCACAGCAGGAACTAACTTGTGTACATTGACAGGCTCCGACTCAGAGTCAGCTGCCACTTCCTCCAGCTCCCCTCCCACCATCCTGCCCAGGCTCTCAACTCTTTTAGGGCCATGATCAGATGTTCACACCTCATTGTTACCAAGCCTGCCAACAGAAAAGGGCTGGAATGATGGAGGGGGATCATTGGCTTTAAAGAATATCAAGGATTGGAGCCCTCAGGGATATCTGTGAAATTTCCTAGATTCAGAATTGCGAGGAATGTGTTACTGAAGTGAGAGTGAAGGCTCTCTCTCAATTCTTAGCTGACACCCAGCAAGAGTCCCTCCTCTTCCAAAAGAGTGTCCACAGCACCTGCCCCTGTGGAGCGTCTGGCTAACCTGGATGCTGAACCTCGCCGGGCTAGAGTGAGTCCTGGTCATGGCCCCAGGAGCCCAGGCAGCTCTCCTGCCCTTCCTGGCTGAGCAGGACAAGCACCAGGCTCCCCACTGCTGTCCAGAGCCAGCTGCATGTTTGCTGTGCAGAAACACTGAGCAAAATAAAGCTGTTGGTGAGGAAAATGGTTTATTTGAAATGTGATTGGCACATGTCAGAATCTGACCATGAAGGTTTTAGCTGCCTGTATTCTCTAGAGAGTGTTTATACTCTGTGGCTCAACCACGGATACACCATCATTCCCAGCTCCTTCCGTTTCTACTGTAGCTAAAAAAACTGCTGAAGGTATTTGATCTAAAAGATGCATGTGACTTGCTTGGTACAAATATTGGAACCAATAACTTTATAAGGAGGTAGAGATTTCCCCAAACCTCAATACCTTCTAGCAATGCCGACTGCAGTTCCAGTGGTCTATTTGCTGCAGGAGAGAGGGCCTCCGAGTTCAGTGTCTTCCACAGAGCAGGGAGCCCCAAATCTTACCTAATGCAAGGATATCTTCTGATACAGTAGAGGTCAAATATTTGGGCTAATGCCAGCTTGAATCCCATTTCTTAGAATCTTCTGCATTAAGAATGGGATACAGAAAAGAAAAACAGTGAGACAAGAATGGAAGTGTTTATTCTTCAGACAAAGGCCGAGCATCCTCCTCTTCAGGGTGACAGAGTCAGAGCCTCAGTGCAGTGGGATCTGGCCTATATGCTTGCTTTGTTTACACCCACGTCCAGCTGATGCTCCCTGGAGAGGTTAGAATATTTTTAAAAAATTGGTAATGTACTTCCTATATGGGTTTGAGGAAACTGAATTACTTTGCTTGAAGAGAAAAGGGTTGAGTATTGGGAAGATTCACTGATTTCCATTGCAGGACAGCATATAATTAAGCTTAGAGGAGAGGACGGGGGGCTGAAAGTGGAGCAGCTCCCCCAGGAGACTGTGAGTCCGGGGGGTCCTTGGGAACTTTGTTCAGAGTGCCGCGGTCCATGGGCCTGATGGGTGCTCAGCCCAGAGCAGATGTGTGGGAGTGCATGTTGACTGAGTGGCTGACCGTGTGGCCACATATCCGGAAGAGCTTCCGACAGCACAGGACTGTCACCACAGGACACTTCTGAGAAGAGGGTGCTGATCATCTGTGATCTTTGAAATAGAGAAAACCAGGAAAGCTGAGAGGAGGAACACTGTGAGTGTAAGCGGCCTGTTTTGATGCCTTTCAAGTCTCTTCGGTTGTTTCCTGATGAGCCAGGCCTCAGACGTTGACATCCTTCCCTCTTTTTCTTTCACTTAGCCCCTTCATGCTAAAGTTTTCACATAGGGAAATTGGGAAAGGTGAGTTAAGCCAGATGTTAGATGTTGAATAACATTTCATAGGAAGCTTTATTTTACAATTGCACTGAAAGCCTCACACAGAAAAAATACAAGCACTTGAAGACATTTGATGATGGATTCTCTACAGACTTTGGATGCTGTGGGTTTCACTGACTTGTAATTTTGATGTATGTGGTTACATGAAACGAAAGGTCACTGAAGACTGCTCCTTCTTAAACACTTCTGTTTTCTTCAATACCATTGTTTTCACTGTTTCACTGAGTTGAGTCTTGAAATTTTGATGTCTTAGAGATGATTGTACAGGATTATTTCTTTGTAGACTATGTATTTATGAAAATCAGATGATTTTGGAAGTATAAGCACTGTATAGCTTATCGATAAACACAAGTTTATAGGAGCTATTGCCTCTGTTCATCTTTCCTATGTTCAGAGTTTACAAAACAGAGACCAGAGATAATGTTGCAAAAAATAAATGTAAAATTAAAATAGCTGTTTCCTGCCCACAGATGATGAGGATGGTATGGACTGCATGGACAATGAGAGGCGGCCGCATTTCCCTCAGTTTTCCTACTCTGCAAGTGGACGAGAATAAGTCTCTTTCATTCTGCTACTTCACTGTCATCTTCAATTTATTACTGAAAATGATTCCTGGACATCACCAGTCCTAGCTCTTACACATAGCAGGGGCACCTTCCGACATCCCAGACCAGCCAAGGGTCTTCACCCCTCGCCACCTTTCACCCTCATGAAAACACACATACACGCAAATACACTCCAGTTTTTGTTTTTGCATGAAATTGTATCTCAGTCTAAGGTCTCATGCTGTTGCTGCTACTGTCTTACTATTATAGCAACTTTCAGAAGTAATTTTCCAGCCTTTGGAAGTCATGAGCCCACCATTGTCCATTTGTGCACCAATTGTCATCTTTTGATCTTTGAGTTTTTCCCTCAGTGAAGGCTAAAGGAGATACACTGATTCTAGGTACATTTTTTAACTTTCTAGAAGAGAAAATCTAACTAGACTAAGAAGATATAGTTTATCAATTCAGAACAAGCAATTGTGGAAGGGTGGTGGCGTGCATATGTAAAGCACATCAGATCCATGCGTGAAGTAGGTATATATCACTAAGCTGTGGCTGGAATTGATTAGGAAGCATTTGGTAGGACTGAACAACTGTTGGGATATATAGATATATAGATATATATTTTTAAATTCCTGGTGGATACTGTAGAAGAAGCCCATATCACATGTGGATGTCGAGACTCCCGGGCAATCATGAGCCAGTGAACACTGTTCTACCAAGAAACGAAGGCACATGCACAGCCAAGGTCACTTACAGGGTCTTATGAAACAGTTTGCGCCAGAGAGCATCTTTCCCCCGTGCTTGGAAACCTTTTTTCCTTCTTGACATTTATCACCTCTGATGGCTGAAGAATGTAGACAGGTATAATGATACTGCTTTTCACCAAAATTTGTACACCAAGGTAAACAGGTGTTTGCCTTATTTAATTTTTTACTTTCAGTTCTACGTGAATTAGCTTTTTCTCAGATGTTAAAACTTTGAATGTCCTTTTATGATTTTGTTTATATTGCAGTAGTATTTATTTTTTAGTGATGAGAATTGTATGTCATGTCAGCAAACGCAGCTCCAACCTATATAAAATAGACTTACTGCAGTTTCTTTTGACCCATGTGCAAGGATTGTACACGCTGATGAGAATCATGCACTTTTTCTCCTCTGTTAAAAAACGGTAAGGCTCTGAAATGGAATATATTGGTTAGAATTTGGCTTTGGGAGAAGAGATGCTGTCATTTAACCCCTTGGTACTGAAAATGAGAAAATCCCCAACTATCCATGCCAAGGGGTTAATGAAACAAATAGCTGTTGACGTTTGCTCATTGAAGAATTGAAACATTATGATGACCTGGCAACAAAAAGTAATGAAGAAAATTGAGACCTGAGTGATGATAAGAAATGATCTTTACATGGCAAAATGAACACATCTTGAGGATTTAGGAAGTGGGCAGTGAAGGCTAAGAACCTGGTGTGTTTCTTGGGATCATGGTACATTTATCACTGAATTAAGCCATCAGGGAAAAAACAACAAAAAAAGAGAACACCTCCAGCTTTTCTTTTTCTGTATATACTCATGTCCCCAGATTCCAACATTTCTCACTGAAACGGGGCATGTATGCAAACCTCATCTTTCTCCTTCATTAATGATGATCTTCAGATTAAACCCTTTGGTGCTAGGAGCTGACAATTTCCAAAGCAGCCTATGAAGTCCTAGGGGCTGGGGCCATTCTTGCGGCAAGCAGAAGGCCACCCACTCCGTGGAGTGATCATGGAAATGGATTTTAGTTAAACTCTCTGACAGCTCCCAAATGGAAGACGACAGCATGATGCAGTATTATGATTGCGTTGTATGAAAGAGCAAGTGACTTTCTAAGTAGGATGAATCATATTCATATGCAGATGTCTTAGCCTCTTGACGCTGGAAGTGTGGATTTATAGCTATGAAACCACTGCTGGCAGTGGGTGGGCCACTGGGACTGACGGGGGTTAAAGGGCATTTTACTAAGGCAGCTAAGACATATTCAGACATCAATGTTATCCTTATTTTTCATATTTCTACCTGAGTGAAGTTCGTCCTTAGTATTGAGTAGGAAGTTACAGTAAATGGTAGTTCATTCTTACTTACACACAGTTAATTTTTTTTTTCACTTGGAATTATGTTGAATGTTTCATTTTGACAAAAAAGTAGACTAGAAGGTATGTTCTTTAAGTTGTCTTGCATCCATTATATAAGAAAGAAACAGGTGAGAGGAGGAGCAGAAAGCTGAGACTGGCTGATGTTCAGAGCACTCACTCCTCTGGAGGGAAAGCATGGCGCCGTGCACTAAGCACATAGCTTTGTGTTGTTTTGGTTTTTTCCCCCAGATCTTAAAGTGATTCCCGTGACCTTGGCCAAGGACACTTCCTAAAGTGTAATGACTGGCACTGACATTGCCCCAGTCGGGCCACTCCTCACACTGGCTCTCAGTCCCCAGCCACGCCTGGGGCTCGGTCACTTCCATTCCAGCCTCTGAGACTCCACGGGGGTCACACAACGTGTCTTCTTGGCTTCGATTTTGAGAATCCCCTATTTTCACTTCCAGATCTGTCAGCTGCCATGGAGGAATAATAGCAAACCAGAAATGTGTGTACAGGGAGATTTCTAAAACTTCCCTTGTGTCGCCCATAGTTGTAGTTTTGGGTTCTGGCAGGTGGAACACCCTGAAACCTGGAATCATTCTATGAGAATACAGTTCATACTTCGCAGACTCCAGCCCATACTAACTGTCATGAAGCTTGACTTCTTGTCATAATGCAGCCATCTTGGAGGAAATTGGCCATTTCTGCTTGGATTGTTGGCAGGGTCACGCTCAGCTTTGCTTTCTACACTAATTACATAGCATTATTCAAGTATTGTTTTCCATTTCCCATCCCTGATTTCCAGCTTCTTCAAGCTGACTGTTCTTGCAGGGGCCACTTGCTTCTCCTAGAGGACAAAAGTAAGGGCCTTCCTTACTAACTGCAGGGTCTCTATATTACACCTCAGCGTACACACTTTGCTGCTACTGTTTGTACTGTCCACAGTAGAATTTCCTCATCTTGCTCCTGGTAGTGCATTACAGGCAAGCATGAAATGTAAAGTATTTATTTAAATAAAAAGAAAACCTCTAAATTGGTAATTGAATTACCTCCCTGTAGCTTTATAGTTTGTGACATTTCTTGACCTTGCTAGTTCTTTCATTAGATCTGTGCAAGATCTAGTCATCTGGTTAAGGATTTTAAGCAGATGCAACTATAAACCCAAGAAACTGTATTACTCTTACTGTTGGTCATACTAAAACTGTCTATTTCCTTAAGTATATGGCCCACGAGGATGTGAAATAACTAGGAGAAACTGTTTTTGTACACTGTACATCCTTAGTATTTTTACACGTATATGATAGGGATGAACATGATTTTCCTTCGTGCAGACAGCTTAAATAAAGCACTATGTCAATCTGC
Organism: Mandrillus leucophaeus; assembly: GCF_000951045.1. Lineage (NCBI taxonomy): Eukaryota > Metazoa > Chordata > Mammalia > Primates > Cercopithecidae > Mandrillus > Mandrillus leucophaeus. The sequence goes on along the minus strand of NW_012102255.1, from coordinate 699,408 downwards.
TACTTCTCTGTTTATTGTTGTTGGATGTGGTTCTATAATCCCCCCAAATTAGATCTTCTTTAATGAAAACAGATTTTTAATAGCCCCAGCTGGTATTAACCTACCTTGTATAAAATGTGACAGGAAAATATACAAATTCCTTGTAGCTCCAGCACACATAGGGGATCCTTTTTACTTCAGTGGAATGGTGGTAGTGCGGTTACGCAAACTTTGATGAAGGGCTGCTTCCGAGGGGAGACGCTGACTCTCAGCACTGGATTTAGGACGGATGTTCTGTGAAGCCAGGGATGGAGGAGGTCTCAGACCTTGGAGACATTCAGACCCTCATCATCTATACAACACATGGTTTGGACCCAGAATCTGAAGGAATGTAGCTTGTCATTAATGTCTTCCTGATAATGTACTGCTCTGCATACTTCCTTTCTTAGAGTGTATTTCTAACATGTCATGGCAAATTAACAAACTTCGACACGGGTGATGTAGATGGGTAGGACGGCTGGACTGCAGTCTGACTTCACGTTGAATCATTCTGGATGGGGCCTTTTTCTGATTTTACCTCATAAAGCTACTATTGTAGAAACTTGGCTTTGCTCCTGTGATGAAGCCAGACAGAGGAATGGCTTTTGGGACCAGAGTGAGTCAAGCGCGTATGTGTACGTCACACAGCCAAATTTGAGAGCATTCTCACATGTGCTCTTCTCTCAAAACCACTGGGGTTGACAGATCCAGGAGGCTAAAATAAAGTGACCTCTATAATTCTTTAAAGGTGCTATTTTTAGAATATTGTATAATTTATTCACAGTATATCTAAAACAGAATTAAGGACAATTAAAATATCTTATGTGACAGCCTTTATGTCTAGCACATTTGATGAAAAACTTCTGAATCTGAATAGAAGTTCTACTGTTTCAGGCTTGAGCCTTTTACACGCTCAAGAGATTCGAATGGTCTGTGTGTGTAGATCATGCCACCGCCTCCAAAGCCTAGTCCACACCACTTCCGAGAGGCAAGGCTGAGCGTGTGGTGACATCCGCTCTGTGTTGAGATGGGGATGAGGATGACGGCTCGCTGGCCAAGCAGGGTAGCCGAAGGTCAGGGACCTGTCCCAACTGCAGCCTTGCCTTTAGTGTTTGTCATTCTCAGATACAACACAGTATGTCCAGTGTCCATTTTTATTACTTTCAAGCATTTGAGGGCTTAACTGTGTATAGTAGAAATACTATTTTAGACAAATAATTATCTGTGTACAGATATTTGATATACTCTAAGTAAATTTTCTAATTTCACTAAGTACGTTTTTAGGCTCCTCTCAAATACTGCATATTGAAGAAAAAAATCTGACACCACCGAGCCAAAGATGCTTTTTTGTCTGTTTTCGTTGTTTAACAGAATGGAAAGAGTAATGCATAGTGCTTCCTGGTGTCTCCTGATTGATTGATTGTACACAAATTAGGACAATAAATAAAATGGAGTCTGATGGGACATTGATTAAAGGTGAAGGATGATATATAGATCATGAAAAGAAAAATGAATGGCAGGAAAAAAAGTTTGGTCCTTAATATACTTTGGCCTAGTTAAAATATGTGCCTTTTTGGTGTGTTTTGTTCATCACTACAAGATAAAAAGGAAACATTACAACTCAAGTCTTTAAAAAGTTCATTTATTGAAAATCATATGTATAACCTAGCATACGAATGAGCAGATTGAAACACGTAACTTCAAGCCATTTCTGAAAACATACACCAGGAGCTCTGCTCATCTGGAGTCAGACTCCAGCTCCAGCCCGGCTGCGTGCAGCGATGGCGCACGTGCTGAGGAGGACCAGCCCCTGCAGGCTGAGGCGGTGTCACCCGGGGAAGGTCGTGGTGCGTTGTGGCATATTCAGTCTAAATCAGATGAATGTAAATATCTCTTTGTAAATCATTTATTTCACTCTGTTCCATCCAGGTCAGCAATCAGATTGTGGCATGCTGGGTAACTGGAAAAAATAATAAAAAGTAAGTTTCAATAGCTCATGTTCTTCAATGTGATTTGTCTTCTCATTTGCTGGTTTAGTCACCTTTTATGATGAAAACTGTTGGAGGAAAAAAACCTGTCGCTAAAAATGTGGAAATTATATGAAAAGTTTGTGCCTCATCTTGTCCACATCAAAGCCCTTGTCACATACGAAATGAGGTTAACTGGTTTAGTGGGTTAAATTGGAAAACAACCTAGACTACAGACACTCGTGCCTCTTCAATAAGGACAGGCTGGTGTTAGGACATGGCCAGAGAGCCATCTCTTCCCCTCTCCAGGAAAGGACACATTGATTTGTGCCAGAATCTGTTTACTGAAAATTTTTCAGACCTTACAGCAGGTAATTCTAGAAGAAAAACAGGGTGTAGGCCAAGTGCCCCTAAGAAATTCCTCCTGAAACAAAACAAGCTGAAACATCTCCAGATTTATAGCTGCAAATGATTTACTGTAACATATAAAAAGTATTTTCACATGGAACCCTCGAACCTCCCATGTGTTGGAAGAGGGGACTGGGTGTACTGAGGTCTCTCAGTTTTACACAGATACAAATGTTCCAAAGCTGCTTCATGCGAACTGGGTTGGGGGAGAATCGCAAGTTCAGGAAGTATTGAATACTGTTCCTGGCCTCTGCTGCCATGGCTGCCCAAATTAGTTTAAACTACGTCAGGAACTAGAGTCGGAAGCCATTGGAAATGGTTCTGTTCCACACAACATGGCTGGAGTTTCTGCTCTGCACTGTGTGGGAAGGTGACTGGGCCACAGTCCTCGCCCTCTAGAGTGTAAAGTCCAGGGAAAGCCAAGACGGTGTTTTCCAAATCCCGGTTTCCGCATCAGTTACACTGGCGCGCACTGCTGGGCCAGGCGCCCAATCTGGTCCCTCCGTAGTTAGGAACCATCTGCCAAAAAGAGAAGTGGGCCTGCCCCTCCCCAGTGAGGATTTTCCAAGCTAGACTCCAAGGGAGGACTCTGTCAACCTACTTTAAGCCGTCATTATGTGGGGATTTCCAAGACAGGACAATGAGTGAAACCGAATCTGCATTCAAGAGAAATATATGAACATCAGCCCGTTGCCTTTTACAAGAAATGAGAAAAAGTAATGTTTCCATTTCAAGTAGATTTCCCAGTGTGTGAGAGGCCCTGAGGACAGCTTTTTCTTGAACGGGTCTGTGAGTAGTGGGGGGGTCTCAGCAGGGTAGTTAGAGTAGCTGGGGGGCCTGGCCTCGGGCTGAATGCAGGTGGGGCTCTGGCAGGAGGCCTCACTCCTCCTGGTAAACCTGCCATCCGATGCGCACAGCCTTCGCAGCCTGTGGAGCCAGGTGGACTATTTCCTGGGCCCACAGGGTGCCTTGTTCTCCAGGCCCTTTCTGAGTGGCCCATGGGGAGTCCACCCCGTGCGCTATGCCCTAGAGCCCTGCCATTGCAGAGGGGACTCCCTTCTATCCTCAGTGCGATACTCACAGCAGAGACTGCCACCAATGCAATCTGATGGTCAGACACATGGTTTGCACCAAGCTGACCTGCCTTCCAGGCCAGCGGATCGAACTGACCCAGCACAGTCCTGCTAAATGACTGATTTGAATGGCCCTCCACCCCTGCTCCATGGACTGGCCACGTAGGGCAGGTGGCCTGGTGGCCTTGCTCTTGACACAGTGGCTTCCTAACCTTAGAAATGCTAGGATGACTCTGAATACAAAAAGGGTAAGCATAAATCCCAACAGATAACACTTCAAAAGAAAAACAGCCCAACTCTCAGCTGAGCACAGTGGCTTTCACCTGTAATCCCAGCGCTTTGGGAGGCTGAGGCAATAGGATCGCTTGAGTCCAGGAGTTGGAGACCAGCCTGGGCAACAGAGCAAGACCTCATCTCTACAGAAAAATTGTAAAAATTAGCCACGTGTGGTGGTGCACACCTGTAGTCCCAGGGACTCAAAAGGCTGACGCAGGAGGATTGCTGTAGCCCAGAATTCAAGGCTGCAGTGAGCTATGATCGTGCCACCGCACTGCAGCCTGGGTGACAAAGCGTGACCGTGTCTCTTAAAAAAAAAAATGAAAAAAAGAATTGAATTTTGGGTAGAAAACACACCCCCCCCACACACAATACAGAATAGGCGTGAAAACCTGAAATAAAAGTAAAACGTGTTATGGAATTTTCTGATAAGCTCCAGGAAACAGGCAATTCTCATGGTGAGTCTACATAATGCCTGTGGGCTCCCAGGCCACCTAGCAATTTGTCAGTATCGGAGCTGTTCGCTGCTGGCACTCAGGTGACCACCTCATTCCGTGGGCCTGCACGGGAGTGACACCGATGTGTGGGCCTCACCAGGAACTAATAGAAGTCAGCCTGATTCCTTCCTGCGGCAGACCGGCCGTGACCGTCTGCACGGGCTTTGAATTTCACGCGGCTCAGGTGAGCAGCTCTCTACCCATCCCCACTTTCAAACTCACCGTCCGCTGCGCAAGCCCCCGGGCCTGCAGCCGTGCCTGGCCCATGGAGAGCGTTCAGTCAGCACTGGGGGGCTGGATAATCTATCCTAGGAGCTCACCGTTTTGTCGCCTCCGTTTGCTGACTCTTCGGTACCACACACTTCTCTGACCCTGCAGCATGTCCCGAGACAGAAGTCGTAGTTACTGCCCACATCTGGCTTATCTGCCGTTAGGGATATCCATGATGCTTATTTCCAGAAGGTCCTGTCATCAGCACCGCAGTGGCCGTGGTCTCGCTGTCCAGGAAAGCAGCGCGTGCATATGCCAGCGGGACGTGAGCCCTCAGCCAGTGTCTCCCATCCTTCTGCCCCTTCCATTTGTCATCATGGCCCTGCTGTGGCCCTCCTGTGGCTGCCCCGCAGCACACTGGCCACGGCTCCCCTGCCGTGCTGTCCACAGGTGGCGGAAATGCACCCCCAGCTGCAGGCACACAGCTGCTAACTCATTTTCTTTGTTCTCGTTTTAGTCTTCTCTCCACAAACCCTGCCTCGTTCATTTCTGAAGTTTGTTAAGTTCTGAGTGTAAGAAATGAGTTGCTCTGGGTGACCTGAACTGTTCCCCGGGCAACCACGCTGTGGGGTCCAGCCAGCCTTTTCTGCTGCTTTGTTCCCAAGCCAGCCAGAGAGGCCAGAAGTGGCAGCCCGGGGAGATGGTGGCACCCCTCGCCCCTGCTCACGGGAGACCTGCCCGGGCTTCCCACTTCATTCTCTCTGTGGGTGGCTCTAGCCAGCCCTTCTGAAGGTAACATCCCCTCCCCCCCACTATCTGCTCTGTCACTGGCGTGCTGCCTCTGTTTGGCCAAGTCAAAACATGGTCCTGGTTCCTTGTGTGTCTGGCAATAAAGCATCCATTTGTAACTGGAGAGGGCAGACCCCTCCCCCATCTCCATCTGGGGCATTTCAAAGCTGGCCCTGAGTTGACAGAGCTCCAGGGCAGCCCCTGCCTCGCTTGGTGGCTCGCCTCCCGCCTCCGCCTCGTGTTCTGGGCGCCAGAGCTAGGGCTCGGCAGCTGTTCCAGCCAGGCCCGGCTCCGCCCGCACCCGCTCGGGTACCTGCCCCCATCCACACATCCTGTGGCCTGAGAAGAAGTTCATTTCCCTGCCCAGCCACTTCCCAATTCCATTCACTTCATTTCTCTGAGCCTTATTTTTCTATGTACAAAATGGTTATTTATCTCAAATGGCCCTTTCAAGCCCACAATGATCTCAGCACTAATCCTGCTGGTTTCATAACCATCCGTGCTGGGCTCTGGGTGATATCAGGCACTTCCTTTTAAAGGGAAGCTGGTTCTTTTTTCTTTTTCTCTGCCAGAAATCAAGTGACATGGAAGCTAACACATGTCTCTGAAGCGACGCAGAGCTGAGATTCGAACCCAGGCAGTTTGACCTCAAAGTCCAGACTCCCATGCAGGACTCTCCTGCTTGCTCTAGCAGATGAGGGGGAGCCAGTTTGATATCTACGGAATTAACCTGCCAAATTGGGCAGGAAACCTGGATGAAATAAGCCACGTGAGCTCTGGCTTGCCACCAGTGCAGTGAGGAGGTGCCCTCAGCATGCTGGGCGGAACGTTGTGGAAGCACAGGCTTCGAGCAGGACCGCCCACCTGTTAGAAGGGAGTATTCCTCTACAGAGCTGAGGGGCGGTCGGCCACCTTCAGGCCCCCGCGGCCCTGCTGTCCCCGGCACAGTGACTGAGGTTCTCGCTGAGGGCCTCATCCCCTCCAGGTCAGGCCTGTCCAGGAACCTTGCTCTGTCAGCTGCAGAGCAGGGCAGAAGCTCATGGTTAAAGCCATCCCAGGGCAGCGGCCACTCTTCCCTCCTGGCTGCCCAGCTGGGCCTCTGACAACAGCAGCCACAGGCAGTCAGAGTTCAAAGCCCTCCTTCCCTTCCACTGCAGGCCTTGGCTTTGCTGCTTCTGGGCTCCGAGAAAGGAACGGGGCCGTAGAAACCAGAGAAATGGTAAGGTAGCCACAGAGAAGGCCGCCTTGCAGACACGAAGTGGGACTTTCCATAAGACAGCATCTCTAGCTGGACTTGAGGGGGAGAGGGAGGCCCCAGCACACAGGAGGCTGGGGTGGAGGTCCTGGCTCTGAGGTGCCGCCTCGCCTCCCCAGGGCGCACCCAAGCCCAAGGGTTCCTTCCTAACCATGGGGTCTGAGTTTGTCATCTTCCAGCTTTCTCAAGTCCCCTGAGTCATCAGAACTTCCTCTCCACACAGGCAGGTCTGTGTTTTATATGAACCATGTTTCCATGGTAAATAGATTTTAAGAATTCCCAAAGGACAGACAGTGTCACCAACAGCAGAGAGTGGAGCCTCTGGCTGCCTCATGTTTGAAAGTGTTAAAAATAAAGACAACACTGACATTTGGGGTTGTAATGTGACGGAATTACAGTCTTTTAAAGGCAAGAACCACTGATCTACACTACATGTAATATTCAGTGTTTTGTTCACTTGTCTAATTGGATTAAAATATTTAGCTCCCTTTAAAATCTTGATTGTGAATTTATATTGCAAAATGTAATGTCTGACTCAGGAAGCAATAAGTAGAGCAAATGTATCTGAAGGAATATAAAATTCAATGCACTTTTCTCCCATGATTCTCATTCTGAAAGTACTCACTCTTGGACAAAGTGAACTGCTAACGGAAGAGCAAGTCTGGCTAAAATGAAGCCCTGCGCGCTTTTCAATATTAGACACAGGGTGCTCAGTCAAAAAAACACGAAGTTTGACTCTCTGCTGCTGGAGGTGTTTGGGGAAGTTTCGCCGAAGGTCGCGAGATGCTCATGTTAGACACGCAGCACCCGGGGCCTCGTGTCATTCTTTAAACACACTCAGGCAGCAGGGAGTTAATGACATTTTAGCTGCATATGTTCAAGTTTATTTAAAAAAATATGCAAGTCACTTTGGTTGACAGTGTCTTGTACACAGTTTTGAAAGAATCAGGGCAAACTTTAACAGAGTCAGTTTTTATTTGAAAAATATTTTCTGGGAATGTATCAGTGTTTATTTTTGAGACTGACAATTCGGGTGAAAATCAGGATAAAAACAAAAAAACAACAATTTGGTTGAAATCAAATTGTTTGTTTTCATCTATTTAGAATTCTTTCCAAAAAATCTTGGTTCAGGAGGAGGCTTTTTAATTTATTTTATTCAGTGTATTTGCTGTTCTATTCAAGCACCATCTGTCTTACAGGTAGCTAACTTTGTGGTAGCTCCTAAGTCAGCTGGGCGAGGCCCCCAGGGCTCCTGGAAGGACCACAGTAAATTAGGTGACACCTCCAAGGCCTAACATGGGCAGCCTGCAGCAGCTCTGCCTTGCAGGCAGGCCTCCCCAGCAGGGAGTGTTGGTCCCCTAGAGCTGTCACTTTTCTAGAGCCTCCCTTCTCCCTTTGCTTGCAGTCGCAATGGGCCTTTCCTCCTTCATCATCTTCTGTGTCTCTGCGTCCCCTGCTTGTTTTCGGCTCTCTTCTATGAGTCCTTTGGTATAATGAGATAATGTCGATGATCTTGAATATAATCACATATGGCTGCTGGATCCATGCACAAGTTTAAATCAAATTAGAAAGTAAATTCACTGCCAAGAATGCTTAAAAGTCATAGGGCCAACTGATTAACCACTGACAAGTCAGTTTCCGACTCTGTTTTCTAAACTGTAAGTGATTCATATGAGGGGACTAAAAGGGAATCACTCCCCAGACTGAACACTGCAGACAGAACCAAACAGCCTACTTAGGATACGACGGCCATCAGAAAATGCAAGTCAGCTGAGACCGTATTCATTACCAAATAAGCACGCAGACACAGAAAATCAGCTTGATGGTTGAGACCATCCTCTAAGTGGACAGATAATTTCTGTTTTCCCCTCTCCCAGATGCCATTCTCCCCAAGACTCCTATTTCCTCACCAGCCGGCTCCAACCTTCCTAGCCAGATGTTAGAGCCCCCAGGCGCTAGGTTGCAGACCCCTGACCCTGCTCCAAGCTGTCAGGCCCTGCCCAAACTCCCCCAGGACCCACTGACCTCACCCCGAATCCCCTCCCTCCTGGCCCCCACCAAGGTTTCAGCCTCCCCCAGCCAGGGCCACCTCTCAACAAGAGGTGAGAGTGTGACACCCAGTTTCAAACAAAACACAGGCCAGAGTGTGTCTCTGGAGGCCCTGACCCTCTCGCAATAGAGTGCGGGGAACTGCGTCTAGGCAAAGCTGGCCAAATGCTTCAATGTCTGTTCTCCACAAGGAGAAGAGCGAGCCATTTCATGACATTTAAAAGCCATTTTCTTGAAGTTGTTTCCCCCGGGTGAGGCAGGAGATCAATGATGCCATTATTTGTAGTCACCCAAAACTAAGAACAAGCCAAGAGGCCGGGCACAGTGGCTCACGCCTGTAATGCCAGCACTTTGGGAGGCAAAGGTGGGCAGATCACCTGAGGTCAGGAGTTCGAGACCAGCCTGGCCAACATGGAGAAACCCAGTATTTACTAAAAACACAAAATTAGCCTGGTGGGGTGGTGGGCGCCTGTAATCCCAGCTACTTGAGAGGATGAGGCAGGAGAATCGCTTGAACCCAGGAGGCGGAGGTTGCAGTGAGCCAAGACCATGCCATTGCACTCCAGCCTGGGTGACAAGAACAAAACTCATCTCAAAAGAAACACAGCCGGGCGCAGTGGCTCACACCTGTAATCCCAGCACTTTAAAAGGAGGCTGAGGTGGGCGGATCATCGGAGGTCAGGAGTTCGAGACCAGTCTGGCCAACACGGTGAAACTCTGTTTCTACTAAAAATACCAAAAAATTAGCTGGGCATGGTGGTGGGTGCCTGTAAACCCAACTACTTGGGAGCCTGAGGCAGGAGAATCACTTGAACCTGGGAGGCAGAGGTTGTAGTGAGCAGAGATAGCACCACTGTACTCCAGTCCAGTCTAGGTGACGGAGCGAGACTCCGTCTCAAAAAACAAAACAAAGCACAAGCCAAGCCATGAGCCGAGAGCTGTAGCCAGTGGCCTGAGCCCTGCCCACCGCAGACGGGCCCGGGGAGGGGAGCGGGAAGGGTGGCAGGTCTCGTGGCCAAAAGCATCCATGTGGCAGCTACCACTACCAGGGGCTCCCTCTGCCAGCCATGTCGTTTTGAGTGTTTCAGAATTCAAGCAGAAACAAGGTAGAATAATGAAGCCTGCTAACAGGCTAGATACTTGCTGTCGGAGGCCACAGGCCAGCCTGAGCCCCACCACCAGGGGCAGCAGGGCTCAGGACCCAGGACAGGGAGTGAAGGAAAGGGATGGACTTTGCTTTGGAACCGCTGCCCGACCCATTCTCTTCTGGGTATTAAGTGGACAGAGATGTTTAGAGTTAGACATGCAAAATTAAGTTAAGCTTAACTCATCCAGGCTGAGAAAATGGAAGCCTTTAGTTAGACCATCTCTAACCCGGACATGAGGGCAGCTGTAACCTCGGCTGCCCAGGATCTGGACCTGCAGGCCACTCCGGGAACACAGACAGGCTGGCTGAGCACTCCAGAGCCCGCAGGCGGCACCTCCTCCAAAATACCTGCTTGAACCTACAGCAGCCTCGCTTCCATCACGGCTCAGCAGAAGCCTAACTCACAAGCTGGTTCCGTGACAAAAAGGCATTGCAGGGGCTGAAGCCCACTGACAGCCCCTACCTAGAGGTGAAGGCCAGGCTCAGCCAGAAAAAGCGGGCTCTGGGTTTAGATATTCCGCAGAGCGCTTCCAAACCTGGATCCCTGCCTCCTCTCTGACCACTAGTATTTGCAACTGAAAGCCAACATTCCCTCTACCAAATTTCTTTTGTCATGTTCATATTAAAATAACTCCAAGTGTAATATTTGAATCTGAAAGGCCGCTTCAGAGATGAGCCAGATGGGCCAGTATCAGATAGCACAGGATGGGCAAATCACTGCTGTTGCTTCAGGCAAAAGAAGAAAGACCTGCTAGTTTTTCTGAGGATTTTTTGAGGTTTGGGGTTTTTTTAATGCATTTTGTGAAAATTTTGCAACTCACTTGGCATAACCAGATTTTTAAAGCCCTGGAAGAGGCTTCTAAGCATCGGTGATCCACGTTAAGATCTAAGTGTGCTGTAAAGCAGGCAGATGGGGAGTTAAAAGGCAAAGCCCACGTTCTCCTGACCTAGTCCAGAGCCCAAAGGAAGCTGCCGTGTGCTTCAGCTTCCATGGAAGACTCCCCACAACCTGAGGTCTGACCGAGCTCTTGGCTTTAGAGGCCAAAGATTCACGCATGCCAGGAGTCACGGTCCCTCCCCCTCCTATGTGGCAAGAGCCTAGTCACCTGCTAGGAGACCTAGTGGCCCAGTGGCCCTGACCTTTGGCTGGCCAGGCCTAAAGCAGATGCCGCTGGGGCCCTCCCTGGGGACCTGCCCACAGGGCTGGGTTCTGAGCTGGGTCTGGTGGAGGATGAGGGGGTCATCCTGAAAGCAGAGGACAGGGGAGTGGCGCTGGTCCTACAGCTGCTGCTCTGCAGGCCTCTGCCTTCCCTGAACCTCTCCCAGGACCCTCTGAAGATGAGGGAGAAAGGAAACACCCTCACATGTCCAGCCTGTGTGCCCCAGGGCCTGTGGGGCATCCCGCCTGCACTCAGCACGCCCATAGCCCGTGAAGCCAGGCGTGCACCATGCCCACTGTGCAGAGGGGAAACTGAGGCTGGAAAAAGGCTTAAGTTACTTGTCCGAAGCGGGGTGGGGGCTTCAGCACAGTGACACAGACTGGAATAATTCTCTGTTCTTTCCAGCTCCAAACACTTCGAAGGTTTTCAAAATGTAGTGTCCTCCAGAATCACCCCACCAGCTTGGCGAAATTCGGGTTCCAGGACCCTGCCGTGGAGCACGCCAGGTGAGGCCTCGCCTCCTAGCTTAGCAGTGGCAGTGCGGCTGTGGCTAGGACTTTGAGCGGCCTGCTCTCCCCACGGTCCCGGTGAGCAGTCCCAGAAGCCTGGGGACACAGAGGCGTTTCCACCTCCAGGCCTTAGCTCCCTGGCGCCTGGCTGTGCTCATTTACTGCCTGTGAACACATGTTTTGCAGAGGGATTTTGGACTGAGTGGGAAAAGTCAGTACTTACAGGTTCCTTGAGCACAGGGTCATTTTGTAAGGAGAATGAGACTCCTCTTCGTTTCCATTTCCAGATGCATTTTTCCTATTCATCACTCCAAGCGTGTACTGCCTGAAGTCCCCAGGGCACTCACAGAGCACCTGGGTGTAATCCTAATGAAAGGCGGAGGCCTTGGTCAGCCCAGGACCGCCTCATTATCCTAACAAACTGCTTGATGGGGCAAAATGCACAGCCTCTCTAACAGGCAGAGAAGCGATTTAGAAAACAAGAGGTTTCATACCGTGTTCAAAACTCACCGGACACTTTCCTTCCTCCCTTTTCCCTGCTGGTGGCCCTGGATCTCACCTGAATGGGGAAAGCCTGGGCTGTGGAGTCAGGCTCAGGTTCCATTTGTGGTGTCCCTACCTACCAGCTGTAATGCTTGTCTGGGCCTTGGTTTCCCTATCTAAAACATGGAGACAATAATGTCAGCACCGCCGGCTTGTTCAAGGGTAAAGGGAATTAATGCATGCTGTGTGACACTGCCGGGTGCTCTGCAAACACTCCAGATAGTAGCCCAGTAATCAGCTAATTTAGGACAAGATGCCTGCATTCCATTCAAGACGACTTTGCTAATTGAGAACACCTCTTTCCTCAACCAATTCAAACCATACACGACCTTCAGAGGCAGCTCAAGGCCACCCTCCTCCAAAAAGCCTGTTCTGCCGGCCACGGCCGTCCTCCCGCTTCTCCCTGCTCTCGCACCCTCCGCAGCCTGCACGGCGCAGCTTGGCACTTGGTGTGGTTCGTTCATTCGCGGGCCTGGGTCTGTTCACCTGCACGGACTTTAACCCCCTCACCAGGACGAGCGCATGGCTCCGCTTCTCTGGGTCCTGCACTGCCCAGCACAGTCGTCAGGACCTCCCTCCCAGCTTACTGCTAACCGATGTGATCCGTGGGAAAGCCGGCCTGTTGAGCTGCATAGAAGACCCACCTGTAGACTCCCGCGTGTTCTTGGGTGGGCTGAGCCCGCCCAAGGACTCCCACCTGCGCCGCGTTCTGCACAGTACCTGGGTCCGCAGCCGGTCCACCTCTTCCGACAGGCTCTGCCTCTCCAGGAGAAGCTGGTTCTGCTTGTTGAGGAGCTGCACCAGCTGCTGGGCTGTGGCCTGGCTGTGCTTATCCAGCTGCCTTAGCCTGAAGAAAAATCCACCGCAGAATTAAAGAGGGATAACGTCAGCCTTTCAACAGGCCCAGGGGCTGTGTGTATCTGAGGGAAGCCCCTGCTAGGGAACCATAGGCAGGACGCCTAAGGTGACCCTGAGGTGCCAGGCTCTGGCTAGCAGTGGGCCCTTGGTACGCACTGTGTGAAGGTAACATTCCAGCAAATGTGCGTGGGAACTGGGAGCCATCTCAGTACACTATCAATTAGAAAACACGCAGATAAGTGGGGTAACTAGAAGAAAAAAGGAAACTTTGAACTAACAAGTACAGGTCAAAGATGAGGGCCCAACTGCCGCCATTGTTCAGCTGGAAAGGTCTCTGGCAGGCTGAGCGGACGGCCGCCCCGGCGGGGACGTGGGTGAGGGCCGTGGAAACACTGAAGTAAGGGTTTTCCATTATTAATCACTCAGTCAATCACCAGCTCCGGCATCGCTGACCAGATGTCTTTAAAGATCCTAAATTTGTCATTCTGCTGATGGGCGCTCCTCTCCAGACTTGCTAATTCACTCAGCCCATTATCCTCATCTGTCCACAGTCGGCTTCCTACAGCAGCAGCACACTCACTCACGGAACTGTTGGCTTTGGATTAAACTGGGAATTGAACGACTACCCAGAGTGCTCTGCAAAGCAGCGAGATGTGTGGCCTGCCTCGCGTCCTCACCCGCCACGTTAACTCGGAGTCGCACAAGGAAAAGGCCATGAAAGCTCAAGGTGCATTTCAAACTCCAGGCCAAGGAGCCGAAGACCTCGTGGGCCGTTCTGCGGACACCGGCCTCTGGCTGCCCTCAGTTCGGCTTCTCCTGGGGCTCCGAGCACAACCAAACATTGACGCGGCCACATGTTTGGGCCTTGGGGTTGGGACAGGTTCCTTCACAGAAAAGGCCGCACATGCGGGCACAGGAACCACTGCCCTCTGGGAAACCCGGCGATGGTGGCACCTTCCGCGCAGCGCTGCTCGGCCCACGCCCTCCCATTTCCCCACGGCTACTCCGGCCCTGCCCCACCGCCCTTCTCAGCCTCCGCTGGGCTGGGCTGGAGGCTTTGGTCAAGGGGCCCGAGCCCCCAGCCCTGGCCCTTCCCCAGAACGCACCGTGACTCCCCGTTTTCAGCCATACCCAGCGTTGTCCGGTCTGTGGGGCGCCCTACCTGTGCCGGGGAGCCGGGGGCGGCAGTCTAGGCCCCAGCCCGGGCAGAGCCGGCACTGCGCATGCTCCCAGGAAGCCCCGCCCCCAGGCTGGGCGCCTCCGAGTGGCCACGCCCACAACCCGCACCACCGCCGCCCCTCCCTATCCCGCCAAGGGCCTCCTGCTGCCCGCAGGTTCCGGGGAAAGTGTAAGGACTCAGGGACGCCCTGGCGCCTCTTTCAAGCCTAGACAACAGCCTAGCCCTGCCCTGCCTCCAGGATCAGGCTGGCCTCAACAGAACAGCAAAGATCTTCCATCCAAGTAGAAGTGTTTCCCTGTGTGACATACATACATGGTGATGCTCCAACACCCTACCCCATCCCACCCCATCCCATCCCATCCCATCCCACCTCATCCTACCCCATCCTTCCCTCTGATCTTGGAGGAAAAGTAGGTTTCCTTCTGGCGATACCTAAGGCCACAGCTGCTTTGGGAAGCCTCATCCGCCCCTACCCGTCCCCATCACGCTGGGGCTGAGGCAGCCTTTCCTGGGAGCTACTCTCAAAGCCACCGCACTGGAGCAGATCACAGAGGCTCTCCTGCATGGCCCCGGGAGCCCGGGCTGTCCTTAGCAGCGAGTGGCCGGGAGAGAGGAGGACGTCCCGGGCCAGCGGGCTGGGGAACCTGCCTAGGCCGACCCTCTGACACAGGCAGGCGGCCACGATTCATCTGAGCACCTGCCCTGCTGTGGGGCCCAGGAGTGGGTCCCGTTGAAGAGACAGAGATGGTAACAGCTCTTTTCCTTGAGAAGCAGACAATCCGATGCTTCTGTATTTAAATCAGCAGGTGAAAAGCATCATTAGCCCTTGAGCTCTAGAACCCTAAGGTGGCTTTTCCCCTCCGATGAAGGCCTACCTGTGGAGAGAGCCACTGGCTAAGAGCAACTGAGGTGGTAGCCCCATGGCTTCCTGCTTGCTTGAAAATAATGGAACAGAAACGTGACAAATGACACCACGACATGACTGCATAGCAAGAAGGTGCCGCGAGCAGCCACTGTCCATGTGGTCCCTTGCCCTGTGCTAGGATCAAATGGGATGATGGTCCTTTGGACTAATGGGTTCGGTATGTGGTTTTGAACTCCTGAAAAGGGATGGCAGCCCATCCAGGGCAATGGGCAGGGCCAGAGCCGCTCTCACAGCATAAACGCCGGGCATGGCAGGCCACCCTGGCTCCACCTTCAGCGACCGGGGTTCTAGGCCGGTTCCGGCCTAGACCTTCCTCCTGTGGAGCCCTCAGAACCTGGAGGAGGCTTAGTCCAGAGTGCTTTGCAACCTGGGGCCCTGGGAAAGCTATAGAGATTACTGGGGTGGGGAGGAGGAAGGAGACACCACCCAGACCCGCTGAATCAAGTGCCTGGGTGTGAGCCCCGCAGGACAGCAGGGGACCAGCTGACCAGGTTTCCACAGAAGCACCCCTGCTGTGAGGAGTGAGATCCCTGAGGAGGGACAGCCCTCCCTTCACAGCTAAGAGCTGAGGATGGATTCCCATTGACTCCATTTTTAAACCAACTTGAAGACTCCCTATATTACAAATACTGGGAAAAGAGATTTTCTTTTCTTTTTTTTTTTTTTTTTGGAGACAGAGGTGTGCTCTTGTTGCCTAGGCTGGAGTACAATGGCGCGATCACGGCTTACTGCAACCTCCTCCTGGGTTCAAGCAATTCCCCTGTCTCAGTGTCCCCAGTAGCTGAGACTACAGAAATCCACCACCACGCTCAGCTAATTTTGTATTTTTAGTAGAGATGGGGTTTCTTCATGTTGGTCAGGCTGGTCTTGAACTCCCCCGCCTCGGCCTCCCAAAGTGCTGGGATTACAGGCGTGAGCCACCGCACCCGGCCCGAGATTTTTTTTTTTTTTTTTTAATGGAGTCTCACTCTGTCACTCAGGCTGGGGTACAGTGGCTCGATCTTGGCTCACTGCAACCTATGCGGCCCTGGTTCAAGCGATTCTCCTGCCTCAGTCTCCCAAGTAGCTGGGATTATAGGCTTCTGCCACCGTGCCCAGCTAATTTTTGTATTTTTAGTAGAGACGGGGTTTCACCATCTTGGCCAGGCTGGTCTTGAACTCCTGACCTTGTGCTCCACCCACCTCAGCCTCCCTGAGTGCTGGGATTAAAGGTGTGAGCCACCGCACCCGGGGGAGATTTTTTTAAAGTTGTTTATTTTTGGAAGAGCCTCCAACCCTGCACAAACCAGCCTACCCCTCTGTTAATGGATGTCTCATTGCCGTCATTCAGAAGAGATTGCTTGGGGTGTCCTAGACACTTAGGCTCTCTTTTCTTTTCTATGGTGGTTACTGCTCTCTCATATTCGTGGTCCTGAGTTCACCTCTTCATCCACCCACAGTTTCAAATAGCACCTCTGATGACTGCTAACACCTACTGAGCCCCTGGGCTCACTGCGCCACAATTACCTATGTAAATTTAATTGATTAATCAATAAACTACCTATTACATTCAATAATTATCTTAATTAAAAGTTCACTACAGTCCTGGGAGGTACATGCTAGTATCATCCCCATTTTACAGATGAGAAAACAAGCTGAGATGTTGATTAACTTGCACAAAGTCACACAAGTAATCGGTAGAGCTTGGAGTCAAATCCAGCCAGTGCCCAGGTGTCCTTAACCATTGTTAATGGTGGTTAACTCACTTAATTCACTAAATGAACCAACCCTTGGTAAACACCTTGTTTTGTTTTGTTTTGAGATGGAGTCTGGCTCTGTCACCCAGGCTGGAGTGCAGTGGCATAATTTTGACTCACTGCAACCTCTGCCTCCCGGGTTCAAGCAATTCTCCTGCCTCAGTCTCCCAAGTAGCTGGGACAACAGGTGCATGCCACCACACCCGTCTAATTTTTATATTTTTAGTAGGGACGGGGGTTTCACTATGATGGCCAGGCTGGTCTCGAACTCCTGACCTCATGATCCGCCCACTTCAGCCTCCCAAAGTGCTGGGATGGCAGGCATGAGCCACCGCACCCAGCCAACACCTCTTAAGGGTCAAGTACTAATTTAGGTCCTGGGAGTCCATCAAGAATGACAAATGCTCCCAGCTCTCGGACAGTTCCTGGCCAATGGAGGAGACTCACTTGTAAAAAAACATGCTCAACTCAAACAGGACACTGAGGCATGAAGAGAAATGGCCAATATTGCAGATGAGAAGCCTGGGAGGGCTTGCGCCTGCTTAGACGTGGCTCATCATCATCATATGCTGAGCATTTACTATGTCGGGCACTGGACTTACTGTTTGGCACTCACAATTCCATGAGGCAGGAACTAATTATTATGCCACTTTAAGGATGAGGAAACAGAGGCACAGGCAACATGAATTATTCATTCAAAGTCACTCAGCGGGCAAGCTGGGATGGGAAAGGATGAGTGGGTGCCGTTCTGGCCAGGGCCAGGGTCGGGGCCTTCCCACGTGGGGCCGGCAGTGCAAAGGCCACTGCCTATCTGGAAACTGCAAGCTGTGCAGTGTGGCTGGACCAGAGGCTGCAGGCTGCTCAGAGGGAGGTGACGCTGGACTCTGTAGCCAAAAAAGTATGGACTTCGTCCTGCAGGCAATGGCAGTGCCATTTACCAGACAGAGGATGGCAGGAGGGACCGGCCTGGAGTAGAAGAGAAGTTCTGGGGTCAGGGCGAGTCCGAGGTACCTGTGGAACACGCTCCCACCAGGCAGTTATGCAGCTTGGGGCTTAGGAGGGCCGAGCTGGAGCTCTAGCGGAATGGGCCAAACCTGCTGGGAGGCGAGGCCATGAACGCGGGGGCAAGATTTGCCTGGGAAGGGTTGGCACAGACTGTCAGTGTGGGGAGTTTGTTAAAAATGCAGATATCCGGCCCGCAAGACCCCCTGGCTGAGAAGCTCTTCTACAGTGAGAGGGCAGGGCTCGCCCCAGGATAGGGGTTTAGGAACCGCCGCATTCAAGGGCTGGCAGCGGACAGGAATCTGGCAAGACACTGAGAGTGGGATCCTGGAGGGAGGAAAACTGGGAGATGGAGGTCCAGGGAGGAGAGGGGTCAGGGCGGAGTGGCCGGTTTGTGGGAAATGCCACCTGGTGGCGAAGCGCCCTGCACAGGCTCCTGGCTGGGGCAGAAGCCAGATTTCAGGGGCTGGAAGAGAGAGGCTCTTCTGGTGAGGGGCTGGGCTGGCGGGGAGGTCGCAAGATGGGGTGCGGAGGGTGGGAGCCGCTGGGGAGGAGGCCCTGGAGGAGAGAGGGGCAATCTTCACGGCAGAGGACAGCGGACTTCCCGAGGGAGGAGGGCGCCTTAGGCAGAAGATTGAGACCCTCCCCGAGGCAAGAGTGGAGGCAGGAGCAGGGGCGGGTCGAGGAGGGCGCTCGTGCTCAGCAGCCTCCAGGATCCCCCACGTAGCGGGCACCACTGTTTGCTGAGAAAGGGGACGAGGCAGCGGGGTGGCGGCGGGGAAGCTGCTGCGGGGACCAGGGCGCCGGTGGGAGTCCGAGGAAGACCCGGGCACCCGCCGCCTCCTCCCCCGGCTCCGCAGCCGCCGCCCCGTGCCCTCCACCTGCGACCTTCACCCCCATCACCATCGCCACGGGCCTGGAAACCTTTTTCAGCGTTCCAGTCTCAGAGCAACTGTCGCTTTGAGGGTGCAATTTCTTGTTCTGTGTGTCTTGGTTTTAGCCTTTTCTTCTAGGAGGCATTCAGTCATGAACAGGGCGAGGGGCTTTTGCCATCATGGGGTCTGCAGAGTGTGTTTAGGCACCAGCCCCCGCTGGCAGAAGCGCCCCGCGGCCTGCGAACCACACACCCTCCATGCGGCAGGAAACACAGAATCGCCAGATTTCAGAGCTCAACCCCTAATTCAGACCCTTCTTTCCCCCCGCCTTTATCTCATCTTTACAACAGGCAGGGATTGCATCCAGGGCCCCCAGGATGTGGCTGGTATCTTCACTGTGCTGTCATGGAGCCCTGTGAGCTGTGGCCAGGCCCCATCAGGGGCAGGAAGCCCGTCCTCCTCCCAGGAAGCCCCCGTGCTCCCCGGCCCTTACAACACAGGGTAGGGCCCGCAGGTCCATGAGGAAGGACACTTGAGGGAGCCCGCACCCAGGCTAGTGTGGCCGTCTCAGGCACAGGGTCCATGTCCTTCAGGATCTGCAGATGTACAACTGCCACCCCTGCCTGGGCAGGACTGGGGACCCTGGTGGAGAAAAGCAGCTGCCCTATGCAGGGGTAGAATGGGCATCACGGGCTCCCCTTCCACACAAGGGCATCGCCAGGAATTTCGGGCGTGTCAGGGGCAGCAGTTACCATGGGAACAAACACGCCCAGGTTTCTAAAGGCAGATGCTGATGAAATCACAGGGGACTCATAAGTGTGCTGGGCCCAGACAGATCTCCATTGGTCCAACAGCGATCCTCTGAGCCACACCCTGCAAGCATGATCAGAACCAGCATTTAAAAAAATATGCAAGGCTTCAAGATAAGATGGAGCAAGTGGTGAAATACAAAACAACTTTATAGAGCTGAGTGGGCTGGGGAAAATATCTTATGCAAAACAGAAGCAGTGCAAGCTGCCAGCTCTGGTCCTATGCTTCAGACACTCATTTGCTATGAATACTGTGAAAGCAAGTGAATACATATATTTAAATTTTTTTATGTTGTATGTGATACATACAAAATATATGCAATGTATAAATAAGTTATGAGGTATAATAACCAAATGAACACTTGGGAACCTAGCACCAGCCCCACAGGGCCACTACCAATGGATTTCTTCTCCAGGCCAGCCCCTTCCTTCCCCAGAGGGGGCCTGTATCCTCATGCGTATATGTTTTTCAATGAGAGTTTTTTGCTTCACTGGACAATTCCCCCTGGGAGCTACCTACAGACTACAGTGGAAGGTTTTAGTTGTTGTTGTTGTTTTGGGTTTTGTTTTGGTTTTGGTTTTGGTTTTGGTGGTAATGGTAAAATCTTTTGTTCTGAAATGTTTTCAGACCAGAGCCTCCTCCCTGTGGTCCCTCTGACTACAGCAAAGATTGTCCTTTCTCTTAGATAAGTGTTCTCAAAGTGCTTAGACTATTTCCCTGGGAGTGGTGTCCTCCTCATGGAAATGAAGAACATTTTTCAAACAACATATGGATTTCAAAGGTGCAAATACATGAACTGTAAAATATGCACTCACTTTTCTACTCCTCCCAGCGGCCTCCTCTAATGTTTACTGGGCATTTACTAAATGCCCACATTGTAAGCATTTTACATTCCTTAACTAATTTAATCCTTATAACAATACTACGCATTAATTTATCATCTGCATTTTATGCATGAGAGAAGCAAGGTGCAGAGAAACGATCGCTTGCCCAAGCGCACACAAGGTAAGGCAGAGCCAGGATTACCTAAGCCACCAAGGCCACAGAGTAAGGCCCACAGTGTGACTCATCACTCTCCTTCTTAGACTCTGTCCTGGTCTCTCACTCCCCTTTGGTCCCATCGTCTCAGGCACCTCTTCCTCCTCCATCAGACCTTCAAATGCTGGTGTGACCCAGGGCTGGGGTCAGCACCCTCCTGACTGGAAACGTTCTGCCTGCATGATTTTTAAAATCTACACTCATGACTCTAAGTGGAGAGGACAAGGATCCTGAGCACTTGATCTCAGCCTCGGGCCTCTCCCCTGCATTTCCAAGCCCACTTCAAACTCGCCACCTGACACAGTGGAGTCATCTCTCAATGCTCCTCTCTCTGTGACCCTCTTATGTGGGTGGGACCACCCCTAGTCACCATCCCCACGGCTCAGTCTCCTGGTTCCATAGATGAGCCCTTTAGGCCTTCTGAACCTCTCCCATCTCATCCCATCCCACCCCACCCATCCATCCATCCCACTCATCCATCCATCCATCCATCCATCCATCCATCCATCCATCCCACCCACCCATCCATCCCCCATCCATCCATCCCACTTATCCATCCATCCCACCCATCCATCCACCCATCCATCCATCCATCCCACTCATCCATCCACCCCACTCATCCATCCATCCCACTCATCCATTCATCCCACTCATCCATTCATCCATCCCACCCATCCACCCATCCCACCCATCCACCCTTCCCCCATTCATCCATCCCACTCATCCATCCATCCTACTCATCCATTCATCCCACTGATCCATCCATCCCACCGATCCATCCATCCCACTGATCCATCCATCCCACTAATCCATCCTGCCCATCCATCCCACCCACCCATCCATCCGACCCATCCACCCATCCATCCACCCTTTCCACCCATCCACCCATCCCACCTATTCATCCACACATCCCATCCATCCACCCATCCCCCATTCATCCATCCCACTCATCCATCCATCCCACCGATCCATCCATCCCACCGATCCATCCATCCCACTAATCCGTCCTGCCCATCCATCCGTCCCACCCATCCATCCTACCCACCCATCCATCCCACCCATCCACCCATCCATCCCATCCATCCACCCTTCCCACCCATCCACCCATCCACCTATCCATCCACACATCCCATCCATCCACCCATCCCACCATCCATCCATCCATCCATCCCACCATCCATCCCACTCATCCATCCACCCATCCATCCCACCCATCCATTCCATGACCTTCACTCTTGAAGTCCAGCTGCCAGCACTTCACATCCAGGTTCCTGCACAGCCTTCTCATAGAGTTGTGTGCTTCCACACGGCCCCCTGTAATCCATACTCCCCACAACAGCTAGACTAGAAGGATCTCTCTAAACAAAACTCCAGTCCTGCCTCCCTGCTTGATGATTACCTGTAGCTCTAATCCTAATCCTATGAGTGCTGAACTTGGAAATGGGGGACATGGGTTCAAAACCCTATCACAAGCTAGCTATTTTACCTTAAGCCCGAAACTGAATGTCTCTCTCAACCTCAGGTTCTCCATTTGTAAAACTAAGAACATAAGTAATCTCCAGACCTTCTGAACCATCAGCTCTGAGGGTGGGGCCCAGCAGCATGCGTTTTAGTAAGGCCCCCTGGATGACTCTGATGAATACTTAAGCATGAGAACTACTGGTACATTCTAATTCACAGTATTAATCACACATACAAAATGAGTTCTTCTGGAGAATAATCTTTGTGTGGCTTCAATTTTCATCATCAAAACAACCAACTGTCTATATGAAAACTCTCCTAGTCTGCTCCTAAAATACTCTGGCATCAGTCATGAGAACTTAAGTAAATCCTGTGATCACTTTGAATCTCAGTTTCCTCACATGTGAAATGAGAGGAGAAAACTAGAAGTGAGGTCAGCACACTTCAGACTGCAGGCCACTGCCTGTTTCTGTATGATCTGCCAATTGAGAGTGATTTTTACATTTTAAAATGATTTTTTAAAAATCAAAAGGAGTATAATATGTGAACACTGCATGAAATTCAACTTGCAGTGCCCCTAAATAAACTTTCATTGAAACTCAGCCATGCCCATTCATTCACGTTTGGTCTATGGCTGCTTTTGCACCATAACGGCCGAGTAGCTGCGACAGAGACCATATGGCCATGGAGCCTACAATATTTATTACCTGACCTTTTAAAGTTTGCCAGCCTCGGGGCTAGATGACTACATTCTCTTCCAGCTCCATATTTCTACAATCCTATTACTTTACAGATTTTACTGTGTTCCTATCTTCAAATATCGCTAGCTATTTACATAGCAATACACCTAGTCAGCAAGCTGAAGTTTTGAAAACGCGATTACTGCTCTAGGTCATTAATTCTAGTGAATAAACCATGTTAATGTAAAGTTGTATTACTTCATTCTAACACTTAACCATTGCTGCGGCATTTTACATAATTCCATCTCATGAACGAGGTCCTATCAGCGAGAACAAGCAGTGTGCTGAGGCTTCCGGAACACGCTCTAGCCCATTATTCTCGTTCAGAACATTAAGGCACTTTTTTTTTTTTTTTTTTTTTTTAGACAGTCTCACTCTGTGGCCAGGCTGGAGTGCAGTGGCACAATCTTGGCTCACTGCAACCTCTGCCTCCCGGGTTCAAATAAATGATTCTTGTGCTTCAGCCTCCCAAGTAGCTGGGACTACAGGTGCATGCCACCATGCCCAGCTAATTTTTTTTTTTTTTTTTTTGTATTTTTAGTAGAGATGGGGTTTCACCACGTTGGCCAGGATGGTCTTGATCTCTTAACCTCATGATCCGCCCACCTCAGCCTCCCAAAGTGCTGGGATTACAGGCGTCACATTAAGGCACTTTTAGTGGCTGGTTTGCTGTTTAAATTTCCTTTGCCTAAATCTACCCTATTCGATAATGGTTTCAATAGAGGAATTTTCCTGAGGATCGTGCAGTACGGGATGGGGTAACCACCTTCAATGAAGAGCATGTATGTCCTGTACTGCCCCTTTCCTGGCTCATTCTCTCAGATTCCTGATTAGCCTTGGCTGCCTGCAGAGGAAGAACAGGGGGCTCCTTGGGGATACCCCCAAGTGATGGGGGAGATCAAATCCTGCTCTTCTCATCAAAAGAATCATATTATGTTAGGGCTGAGAGGCACCTTGGAGAACACTCAGTTCAGCCCATTATGGTGAAACCAAGAAAGTATAAGTGACTTGCCCAAGGTCAGGCAGCCTGTCTGTAGTAAATCTGGCGCTACAGCCCACATCTGTTGACTCCAAATCCAGTGAGTTTTGCAGCATCTCAAAATCCTTCTTTGAAAGGCCCGACGTTCTTCTATTCCATGTGAAACATAAGAATTTCAGGGAAGGACCCTGAGAGACAGAACACGCGGGGCAATCTTCCGGGCAGCAGCTGACACCAGCTCCTTTTCCGAGGCCTGGGGGCCAGAGGAGAGAGAAATCCCTAGGCCAGGGCTTCTCCAGTGAGCTCAGTGAGGAGAACTCGATTTGATTTTAATTCTTTTAAAATTTCCAATCTATTGCAGTCTAATGGTTTTGTGGAGTACAAGAAAAAGGAGGAAGCAGTGTTTGATTGCTTGGAAAATTTCTGACGCAATGTCAGTTCTTGCCTCATCCCAGACCAGTAACAGTTTGAGGACCGTACTCTGGAAACCACACTTTGAGACACAATTGATCTCATCCATCGACTGGTGTTGGCAGGAAGGATGCAAAAAAGGCCAGAAGCTTGGAAGGCCATGTTGGGAAACCCACAGTGCCACAGAGGCCCCCAGTGAATACCCAGTGAATGGGCCCATGGCCAAGGGGACACTTTCAGCTCTTCAAGCTCCAGCACTGCTGCCTCCGACAGGACCCTAAAGCCTCTGACAATGTCACCGAAGCTCGTCAAAGACCAACTTCTTAAAACAGTGCTTCTACCAAAAAGGAGGCAGAGTTTCATCTTAGGTCCATTAGATCTGTTGTATCACTACCTTGTAACCTTAAAATACAAGTGCTATCTAACCAAGGCTGAGTTTGTAACACCTTTGGAAGACTGAGCATGAATAAAGGATCCTGACACCATAAAACAAGAGTGACAGCAGTTGACACGTTATGAATCTTAGACTTTGAAGAACCTAGAAGACCATCTGCCTGAAGCAAGAGTTACTTTAATCAGCTTTGTCTCAAGCAAGAACAGAGTCATGGTGAGGATAGCCCCACTGTGCAAAGGAAATGGGACAGAGGAATGGAAATGGTTGAAAATCAGAATCTTTGCAGAGTAATATCTATGCTGCATGTAGCTCAAGGCCATAAAGAAGCACCAGCAGGAAAACCCACACTGCCATGCACACCATACCCTACCTCACCCTAAAGCCGTCCTTAAAAACTGGTTTATTTGGAAATAATGTCAAACTTATAAAAGGTTGCAAGAATATTAGAGAATACCAACATACCCTTTATCCAAACTCACCTATTGTAATAATTTTGCCCCATCTGATTTGTTATGCTCTCCCTTCTCTCCGTGTGTGTGTGTGTGTGTGTGTACAGAACCAGTTGACAGTAAGCTGCATGCACCATTGCCCTTTTATCTTATATGCTACAGTGTGTATTTCCTAAGGATAAAGGTATTCTCTTAGAGAACCACAGTATATTAACAACTACAGTCAATTTTATATTGACCTAATAGTTTCATCCAACCTACTGAATTGGATTCTAATCTTGTTGACTGGCCCAATAATGTTCCTTTCTTCCCACTCCAGAAAAGATCCTTCATACTTAGTTGGCATGTCTCTATTTAGACTTCTTTAACCCAGAATGATTACAGGCCAGTTTTATTTTGTTGAATGCTATTTGCAATTAAATTACCAATAGTCTTAACGGAAGACATGGAACTATCAGACGCATGGAGGTCCTGTTCAATTGCCATCTTGGGTTTGGGGGACACACTGCTGTGTTTTCAGGAAGTTTCTGTTTGAATGGGGTCTTCCTGGTGCTCCCAGAGACTTAAAACCCTCCTGTTGTGGTCCCAGAGTATGTCACGTTCCACACTGTGGTGAGGTCTTCCTCAATTTCCTTCATATCTGACCATTCTTGGGATAGTCAAACTAGCCACAGAGGTGTGATGGAATAAGATTGGGCCCACGGCAGCTAAGTAACCAGATTCAATCACTACAGCTCACTTATTGGCACACATCTTAATTAGGTTTTAATGCAAGTAATCTGATAACAACTCCTGGCCATCCACTACAGAACTGTCAATGCTGAAAGCTTTTTATTTAGCTCCTCTTCTGTCTAAACCAAGGCAGCCTCCCCGCTGACCCTTGTCAAAGAACCCCATCTGCTGGTTGCCACGGTAACTGAAGGCGACCAATTGAGCTGAACACAGTGACTCAGAAATAAAATCTGCAGCCAAAGGAATTCTGCAAAGAGCAATAAATCATTTAGTAAAAGGGGTCCTCCACACAGTGATGAGTGTTGGGATAATATGATGGCATAACTCTTCCAGCTAGAAGGTCCATGACAGATCAGAGTGATTAGGCCTGCTGGAGGGCTCATTTGGTTTCTAGTGGGCTCCAGCAGCAGACGAGATGGAGCCTGCCCAGTTGTGTGCCACTGTGGGGGAGAAGGAATATCCGGAGTCAATTTTTAATATTTGGGCTGCAAAATTTTGCTTTTTGAGGAGTGGCAAGAGAACCAGTCTAGGCTTCCAACACTCCTTCCTCTATTTTTCAAAAGTAGCACACATTCACAGAATGCCCCATTTTAGCCCAAAAAGCACCTTGAGCCTTGAGGAAGGTGACAAAGAACAAATACCAAGATTGGAATATGCCAGTTTAGCACCATCTCTCTGTCATCAATCAACTTTTAGGTGTTCCAATCAGAAACCCTCTATGTGCACAAGCCTTGCGTCCTCGCGAAAGCGGGGGAAGGCCTGGGATTCAACTCAGAGGCCCCAGAGATCTCCGAGGATGGTCTGATAGAGGGCAAGAGCTTTGTCTCTCCCCAGGACTGGGTTAGTGTTGCTTATGGAGTCCCACACACATCCTTCCCACATTAAGATTTCCTGAGGAAGAGCCGCCAGAAGGAAGCAGGAGCAGGGGCCTTCTTCGGGGCTGCTCCCGGTGACAGTACACAGTGACCCCTCACCCCTCACAGCACAGGCCATGGGTCCCAGTCACAGCCCCCACTCCTGGTGAGCGCCTGCTGGGTATACTAGGAAACCCCTGCAGGCAATAGAAAGACCCCAGACCCAGACATGTGAAATCATCCAGACAGTATTCACTGCTATATGCCTGTCTCTTGGTTGTGTTGGGAGAAGCAAGGGTTAGTGGCAGGAGAACTGCCCTGATAGCAAATGACAACAGGAGAGGGACTCTAGGACAGGGCTTAGGGCCTGTGCGTGTCTGGGAGGGGCTGCAGGCAGAGCTCAGGGCCTGTGCGTGTCTGGGGGCGGCCTGCCCTGCCAGCTCCTCTCCTCCCAGGCTGAATGCCACCTTTTACAGAGGTGCATTGGCAGGATCCGGACATTCTCCCAATCCCTGACCCACATGGCAATGGGGTCCCCTATTACTAAGTCATCCCTAGAGATATTTTCTGCTTCAGAAAAGAGCAACTGCTAAACAGAAGGTAGATTTTTCCCCCATTCTAAATGCTGCCAATAAAATGCTTCAGTCTCGGAGTTGAGTGAAACTCCGTTGAGGGAGTTAGGAGCCGCTGTGCACGCTCAGGAGGAGCCTCCTCCCTTACTTAACCAGTCCGAGGAGCGCATCTAGCCGAGCCCTCCGCTGCCATGCCGCATCCCGGGAGCTCCCAGCCCGCCTTCCACCCCACGCTGGGCAATTGTGCCTCTGCAGGTGGAACAGACCGCAGGGCTCCACGTGCGCCTCCCGTACGCCAGCACCTGCTCTCGGGCCACCGCAGAGCGCTCCAGGCAGGAGATATCCCTCTCCCTCGCCGGGCAGGGTGGCCTAGGCAGCCAGGTCTCAGCGCCGCCGGGCGGTGCATGGTCCTCTCGGCCTCCCTGCCCACCCAGACCTCCCGATTGCTTCGCCTCTGGATACTAGGCCCGGGCTCCGCCGAGCAGCGAAGCCGCGCGAGAGGGCCCGGAGCCCGCACCTGGAGGACAGCCGGCCGGGGCTTGGGGAGGCTGGGTGCGGAGCATCTGGCTCAGGCGACTCCGCGGGGGCTCGCAGGGCCTCTGGACTTTGGCAGAAGGAGAGGATTAAACCGGGATGACGGTTGAGAGGAGGAGATGGGTGAAAGCTTCATTAACTCCATGCTCACGTCCCAAGTTCTTTCCCCTGAGAGGCAATGAGTAAAAAGGTTGATTTCCCCGCGATGGGAAAGGTGCTGCGTGATTGCATTTGCTTTTCTTACCTTTTAATTCCTTATTTGTAAACAAATGAATCATTGTTTGTCAGTGATCATGGAGGACTCAAATTTTAATAAACAGGAAAAAAAAAATCTTGGCTAACAGGTCAAAGAAATACTGCAACCCGTTTACATTTCTATGTTAGTGATTAAGCTTCTCATGTGACTTAATTGAAACTGGCAAGGACCTTCAGAACTCAGAGAAGTATTTCTGCCCCCCTCCCACCGCCCCCGTCAACTCTTCTCCAATAACCAAACTCATTTTTAAGACCACTCCTAAAAAGTGCCATGGAAAATGGGGCTTCCTGAATCCAAAAAATATTTTCAGTCAGTACTGCTTCATGACAGTTGTTCATACTTGAATTCCCTTCCCCTCTTTACAGAGTTACCCTTTAGTTTCACTTCTGAGCCCTACTTTCAATTCTTTGTCTCTGCTCACTCTCCCGCTTTCTCCTCCATATTTCAATTCCCAGACACTCTTGAACTTTTGCACACGCTGCCAGTTTGAGCCTGCACAGAATAATCAGTATATTAATTCCACTCGGAGACAGTAAGATTTTTCTAACACAATCTGCCCAACCTGAACTCTTTCCTTCAGAAACACTTCGCCTTTAAAAAGAAACTTCCCAGCATGAACCTCATAAGAAGCGACATGTAACAGACAGTGCATGTGGCGCTGGGCATGCAGCTCAGAATTAAAAGAGAATTTTTTACTTTGTTTCTTCAGTGCCATGTGCATAATGTACATGTGGATGAAACTGACATCAGACATTTAAAGCAAAAAGGGGTGGGGGGAGGGGGATGTGATGGTGGCGGGAAAGAGAGAGAAAATATGTTGATAAAAACAGTAACTTCTGTTAATCTACATTTTTCAGTCACTGTCTTAATTAAGAATGTTAGGAAATATGTTGCAGTTTAATTGCATTGTTTCAAGAAATTCTAAGACTGACAAATTTGGGACCATGTACACTTGGAAGGTAAAAGGGATTAAAGTAGTGATTTCTTCCAATTGGTGGATAACAATCAAAATTATGCTTTCTACAGATACCCCCCTCACCCCCGCACAGATCCTAAACTCGGAAGACAAAGTAAGAATATCCTAGCACTTAACATGTTCAGCATGAAATGAGCTCTGCAAATTTAAAAACGTGTTTTAAAACCTATGTATATGAGATGAATTTTAAATACAAAGAATTCACACAGGAGAAATAGTACCTTATCTGAAATTTCTGGTTGACATTTATGCTTGTAGAAAATATTTACGAAGGAATTTGGTAACAATCTTCAAATGATTTTCAGATGACCTTGTTTAAGATAGTAAAAGTTGTCTGCTGGAGTCACAAGTCCATACAAATAACGGTTTGAAGACACTTGAGATTTCTAGACTTGTGTCCTTTTCTCCTACTAGAGTTCAGTCACACATTCTCCAGGTTTCATTTCTTTTTTTGGGGAAGGCTTTGCATTGTTCCACAGCAAATAAATGAGAATGTATTTTCATTGCTCAAAGTACCTTTGAGGGAAGCTGCAATAGGCATGACAGTTTCCTATCTCCCACAGTTGACCACAGGCGACTCATTTTTAACCTGGACGCAGCTGACCGTAGGTGAACTGATTTTTATCCTGGATGCCTGGACACAGCTGACCACAGGTGAACTGATTTTTAACCTGGAAGCTGCACTTCTTACCTGCTCCCGTTGTTGGGGTCCTGGGCAGTTGGGGTCATTGCCTGTGAGAAAGGAAGAAGGGCACTCTGCCCCCATGGCGTGCAGCACAAACCAGGTACTGACCTCTTTCTCCAGTCCTGGACTTAGAAACAGACAACCAAACAAAAACGCCCACCAGGTACTGACCAGCTACTCTCAGGGACTCAAACTGATGACTTAATTCAAACTGGTTTGATGATTTAGTCAGATAAATGGACGGGTTCTTTGACTGAGTCAACTAGCCATTTTATCTTCCATTAAGCACAACGTATGATACACCTGGAGCCTCAGGCGTTGTTATCTATCCCAGGGAGGAGGCAGACCTAACTATTTTAGCAGCTACAGACACTGCACTGCATATGCAATGACCCTGAAACACCAACAAAACAAGATCTGTTTGCCCTAATACGCAGCTGAAATGTCCAAAGAGCCTTCCTAAGAGAAGAAATTCACCAGATCTGTTCTAGCTGTGAGGTCTCACTGCTCCTTTCACCTCCAGCCTCCCCAAGTAAGAATGGCCTGAGAACCTGACCACGGTTGAAATACTGCCCATGTGTTGCCAGCCTCACAGTGTTTCAATTCTCCAATTTACAGTATATTATTACAGTATTTAAATTATGTACTAGAGAGTAGAGTCCTGAGGTCTCCAATTGCTGAGTAAATGGCACGTGTGACCTAATAGTTCAATGCTTTCACTAGTATGAAATTAGAATAATTTTTTAAATGCCACACATGAGGTCCAAAATAGTGACGGTACATACTTCTCATGTGCTTAACACCTGGGACCACATAAAGCTCTCAGTTTACTCATTAAGAAATGAAAGATTTTCCATCTCCTGAGGCTTCTGGGAATTCTGATGGGTGGATACATCCTCCCTCCACTCCCCAACCCCTAAGAGCAGGGCAGCCTCCTCCGAAAAGGCCTTTGTCAAGAGGCACGAAAGGCTGGCCTGCTGAGCCCGGACCCCTGTGGAGGGCCGAGGGAGAGGACACAGAACAGGACTGGGGCATTATTAATTACCAGATTAGAGAGAGAGTAGAGTTCAGGCAGACACAGAGCAGACAGAACCCACGAGCGTAATAAGTTGAAAAGTTCCGAGTCAAGTCTCAGAGTTCGAAGAACATTAAATGAAGAATACATAATACTGGGGGAAAAAGGGAAGCAGTACCCGCCCGAGGGCCAATTGCCTCTCCAGCAGCGGCAAGGCTGTTCCTGGGCTCGCAGGACCATTTGTTCCATTACACAATCTCCTGAAGCCATTTAGAGAGAGCTCAAACAACTGCCTGTACCAACACGACACATGGCTTCCCATCCCGACTCTGCTAATCCAGACGCTCCAACCATCTTTCCTTAAGATGCCATATGGCTGGCAGAAGCCTGTAGATCTAGCAGCACATCTGCTTGTACGTTTCTTCTTCCCTCCATCCCCCCAACAAAAGAGGGATAGAGAGACAGACCGAGGGGAGAGCATGCTTGTGTACCTCTGCCTATACAGATATTTCTTCTTATGCACTCGACAACAACAACAACAACAACAACAACAACGAAAGAGATGACCAGGAAGCATGCAGGGCTCGATCATTTTTAACTGGAGAACATAGCGATTTTTCTTTTGCTTGTTGATGCTATAAAAGAAGATCAGAAAAACAAAGGGTGGACAGTCTCCTTTCTCCCAAGGATGGTGACTTTAAAACCACTTCAAAGCTCGCTCTCTCTGGGAATCCTTGTGATGCTTTCTTGCCACAGGAGGGGGACAGCACCCTTGCCTGAATCTATTTCTTCTCCTCTTTTCGGTCAAGGAAGACAGACAAGCTGAGAAACTAGCAGATACCCAGAGCCTGCTTTGTTAGCAAGCACAGCACGGCTGTATGCTAATGAGTCGGCACCGACACAGCGCTTTTTTGGTATGATGAGCAAAGATTGTTGACACCGTTGAAATCCTGGCTCTCCTGGCCTGTGAGTGCACGGGCTGCTTCCTTGGAATCCAGCCCCCAGTGAGACAGGCTGCAAAAAAAAAAAAAAAAGAAAAAGGAAAAGAAAAAAAAATCCTACTCTCCTAATGACTGAAATCTGGCCATTTGTAACTAAGAGCAGTTGGGAAAAGTGGGGGCATTAGAAAAATATTCCATCAGGCCAGGGATCAAAAAGACACAGGTGAAAAGTATGGATTTCCTCTGAACTAGAAGGGAAACCTGGTAAGCACATGTGAGTGATGATGACCAGGATGCTTTAGGGGCAAAAACCCAAAAGGCAGAGCAAAGGGGATTCTGAGGCCCCAGTCCCGTCAGGGGCAGCTGGAGCACTCGTGCCACATCTGGGCAGAAGGCACTGCACACATGGGAGAGCCTCATTGGTGCCTTCATCTCAGGCAGGTGAAAGGGGAAGTGTCTGATCCCCTTGTAAATCTGTTTAGACCTTGTGTTGGTTAACCAGACATGGTTTTTCGTGTGTGTGGAACTATGATCCAGTGAAAAAGCAAAGCAAATATTCTACTGTTGCTATACTTGTTTGTTTTTCGTAACAAAGAAGGGTGGAAAGGGAAGTTACATGTTTTGAGTATGGTGCACGTTATCTGAAGTATCCTTTACTTGCCAAGAAACTCTGAGAGATGGGTATCATTATTCCAATTTAATAGATGAGGAGACTGAGGCTTAGAAGATTTAAAAAAAAAAAAAAAAAAAAAAGAACACGTTCACAAAGCCCTGTAGCTAGGAAGGGACCACACCGAAAAGGCCATGCCTATCTCCCTACAATACGCTAGGTTCCAGATGCACACATGCACTCGCAGGCAGATACATTACCTCATGAATATGCCCGGGGTCCAATATGCCAATCTGAGCAGATCACTGTGAGCTGGTGAGCAATAAGCTAGTTATCATTAGTATGCAGGCAGGGGCATCAAATTGTAAATTCAGTTTACTTGTAATCCACAATATGAATGAAAATTCATGTAACTAAAATGTAAAAACATGAGGAGTGACTGAAAAAGCATTGAAAATTATAATAAAAATCAGAATTTATCCATTCAAAAAATATGCCCTTCAAATTATTCACCTTGAGGACAGCATGTGTATTTCAACCACACTGCCATTGCCTAGGACTCTGCTGACATGTTCTTTTATTTGGAACGGCCTTCATAGCCAAGGACTTAGTGCTACAAATATTTTTTGTAGGTAGCTACATACACAATTTGTGAGTGAGGATGTATTAAGTGCATTTCATCAAAATCATACATTTTAACAAAAAAAGCAAGCATCGGATGCTATACTACTCAAAAAAATGACAAATCAGCCTAAAATAGATAATATGAGTCCAATTCAACCATTAATAAAGTCAAGAAACTATTATTAGCAATTCTCAAGGTTATCATTATTGATATGTGGCTATGTAGAAGGATGAATCTGAATTTAAAATAAAACAGATCTGGGTCGAAATCTGAGCATGATCCTAAGCAAATCCTTGTAAGCCTGTTTCCCCATTTGCCATATAAAATAATACTATGTCTCTCACAAGATTGTTGTGAGAATTGGAGAGTATATAAAGTGACTGGCGCTTAGTAGATCCTCAGTAAATAAACATACAATCATTATTTTCACAGGGTGCTTCAGAGCATATACAAAGTGCTTTTCACATACATTAGCTCAGTCAACTCTGATACCCAGCTCTGTTACATAGGAAGTATTTCTTCTATCTAATGAATGAGGTCATTGTGATTCAGTAATAAAAATAGCAAAAGCAATAAACAACATGTATTGAGCCCTTTCTATGTGCAGTTACTGTGCTAAATGCTTTTTCAGCCATTTTATTTGTATTAATTAATGTTTTTAGAGACAGGGTCTTCCTCTGTCATGCAGGCTGGAGTGCACTGGCGTGATCACAGCTCACTGCAGCCTCAAACTCCTGGGCTCAAGTGATCCTCCCACCTTGGTCTCCCAAAGCACCGAGTTACAGGTATGAGCCATTGCACCTGGCCCCATTTTAAAATCTTAACATCAGGCCGGGCATGGTGGCTCATTCCTGTAATCCCAGGACTTTGGGAGGCCGACGCGGGTGGATCACCTGAAGTCAGGAGTTCGAGACCAGTCTGACCAATATGGTGAAACGCCATCTCTACTAAAAATACAAAAATTAGCTGAGCGTGGTGGTGGACGTCTGTAGTTCCAGCTACTCGGGACACTGAGACAGGGGAACTGCTTGAACCCAGGAGGTGGAGGTTGCAGTGAGCCAAAATCACACCACTGCACTTCAGCCTGGGTGACAGAGCTGACTCTGTCTCAAAAAAAAAAAAAAAAAAAAATTAACACCAACCCTTTGAAGAAGGTATTATTGATAATATTATGATCCTCATTTTATGGACTGGGAAACTGAGGATGGAAGATGCTACAATATCTTGCCTAAGTTCACACGGGTAGTAAGTGGTAAAGCTGGAACACGATCCCAGATCTGTCTTCTAAACCTATTATTGTAGCAATGGCTGGAAAATCCTGTTCTCTTTTGTCCACACAACAATGTTCTTGGGTGGAACTCATCTAAAGCTACTGGGCATTTGACAAGGAAGTTTTGTAGCACAAAAATCCTTTCCTCACTAAATTTCTGTGTATGCTACCAAACTTTACAGAGTTCATGGTTCAATCATCCTACGTATGTTGACACACACTCATACATGTGTATGAATGCTGGGTGCTCCCTACAGCATAGTTAAAAATTAAGGCACTGTTCTTTATAAGATGGCAGGACATGACATGTGTTTCAATGTTTCACACATGAATACACACCAACAAAGCTGTCATTATATATGTGGAATCTGATTTAACATCACTAAAATTGTCAGAAATTTCTTATCAAGAGAATAGTCTTTCAGTAAAAGTGAACTATCCAGAGAAAGCTTCCAAATCAAAATTATTTGCGAAGGAGGCTAGAACATTTGAAGGTTCCTGATCAGATGCTGACATGAAGAAATGTAAACCGGTGGAACTCAAACGTGGATTTGTGGCGTACATATGTGCTTAACCAGACAACTCTCTCTGAACGAAGCCACTGGGCTTCTCTTGTGAACGCTCCTCTTGTATCTGATGACAGAAGACAAGGATGCTGGAATCTCAGCTGGGTTGTTCTCTATCATTCTGTTCACTCCCTCACTGGTGTCTCCTTAATCTGACTGGAGCTGGACTGACTGCCATAAGCCAAGTCTCTGTCACTGGTTCTCTCCTCTGGTACCACAGCTTCCACACTCCTGATTTCACTGCCGACTTCAATCCAGTTCAAAGTGGAACATGGAACAGGATTTAAAAAGACAAACAAAAAAATGAAAGCCTTTGCTACCCCTCCAGGGCTTCCAGATTCACCAAAATCTCTGATCACATAATCAGTCAATGGTCAACAGCAGCGTCCAGGAGGGTCTGCGCACAATAGGTTGTGAATGGAGATGCGTTACTTGGAATTTAGTGCTGTCTGGGCACAAGGCGCCCCACAGGTTTCCAACTTTAAGGGTATCAATCTTGAAGGCATCTAGAAAGGATTCTGGAATGCAGCATGTGGAAGCGGCACTCCTATCCCTCCAGAGTGGAGACCTGCATAGTAACTGCTCCACCCAGAGTGAGACCCGGTTCCCCAATGGCAGACACTGTCAATTATTTGCCTCTCATTAATTTAATAGGCTGGAATAGTCCTGGGTTGTACCGCAAAAACAGAAGGATTGTTATATTCTAACTCTGCTAACAGTACGGGCAGAATGAACTTTCCCTGCCGGACTTGAGCGCCTTCCTTAGTCAGCTTGTCTATACTGAATAGGACCTATGGAGTATCACCTCCCAGGCATAATACAGGCTGATTTCCTATTACGGGCTGCTTCCTGTGCTGGACACTTGAAACAATTCACCTAGCTAATGTCTGTTGAGTACTTACTATGTGCCCTGCACTGTTCTTAACATGTCTGTGTAATGACTCATTCAGTCCTGGAGAGAAGACTGTGACACAGGTAACACAACTGTTACAATTTTAGAGAGGAAGAAGTTGACGCCCATGTTAAGGAGCTTGCCCTCAAATCGCATAGCATAGAAATAGTAGAGACGGGATTCGAACTTAAACTGTCTGGGTTCAGAACCCGCACTGTTAACTACTCTTCTCTTCGATGAGTCTCAGAGGCATTAAGTAGGAAAGGGTAAGAGGCCCAGCCTACCAGCCATGGGAATCTGCGACATTTAGCCTCTCTGGGCCTGAATTTCTTCAAAGTAAAATTTAATTTTAACAATAATTCTTCTACCTACGTCACAAGGTTGTTAGAAGATCACAGATATCAAATAAATCAAATGTTGCTATATATCAAATGCCAGTTCTCACCATCTTTATCACAGTCTCACAAATTGCCATCCTTTGGGTGTTAACTTGGGCCCCCAAAATGAAAACTACAAGTCCTTTGCTTTGCCAGTTAAATACAGGAGCAAAGACTTGCTCCTATTGCATTGCTACTGCAACGCTTTTACCAGAATGTTCTCAGAAGAATTGAATAGGTAATGAAATTAGCCAACCCCACTAAGAGAGCGAGTGATAGTCGGCCCTAGAACAGGCTATGGAAAAATGAGGGGTATCTTGTCTTCAGAAAGCCCTGAGGTCATGCTAGTCATCTGCCTGTGGTACACCAGGATATTAAAATAATACCACGACAATAGACTGAACACAGTTAACATGATGAAAAGGCAGATGAGATTAAACATAAAAAAGAAATGCTGCCTTTCTGTTAGAGACAGAAAAAACTGTTAATACAAATGAACAGCTGTTTGGGAAGAAAACATTATTTCCAAAACCCAGACAAAGCTCTATTTATTACATTTCAGAGACATTTAAATTATAGTGTCTGAAAAATGATCCTATCGTGGGTATCTGTGACACCTAAATTATCGGAAAATCTGAAAGGTGAAGCTGAAACAGAGGCTGTGTGAAAGACTAACATACAGAAAGTTCTTTTTCTCAAAGGATGAGGTGAATAAATCCTTTGCATGGGATAACTGAATGAGTACTAAGTTTCAGGACTAAACTTTTTGAATATCCAATAGAAGAGTCCATTCAAAATTGATTTAAAGATGTTAATGTATGCTCTTCCAAAATTCTAACAGCAAAATTCACGACTCCCATTGGCCTGTTGCTATTCTTGTGTTCACACTGGTTCTCCTGGCACGCTACTGCCTCCAGCTCCAGGCCTGTCTCAGATGCTCCACAGAAGGCCTGGTCAGCTCTCTCTGCTCACAGTGCCAGGCCAGGCCTGTCATGGGAGGCGTTGGGCATGGCAGCCACTGAGGCAGGCCTGGGCATGAATTTGTTCCCACCAGCCCTGACCCTCCCAAAAGAGACCATGACTCACCCGTGCCTTTCCCAGGGACTAGCATGTACCCAGCCATCTCTAGGCATTTCTAGAGAATAAACTGTCACACTTTAGTAAAAAAAATCTGGCTAAGGAAAAAGAAAGGAAACTGTATTTAGTCGGCCCTAGGGAAAGTGAAAGAATGATCAAATGATCAGTCACACTGGGAGTCACTGTTACAGCCCCCTAGAGGAGGAATGCGGCATCTCTGTCCAGTCAATTCAATGCAAATGCAGACATTAGAATGGAAAAACAACACCTGGAAGAAGACTCAAGTCTACAATCAGCTGTGACAGGTACTGGAGCTTTCAATCTAGGTGTCCTCAGGATGGGGCGACCAGGACCTGAATGCAGTGGGTCATCCAGCAGGAGTCTCGCTCACCCTATGCAAGCACACTTGCCTGCCTGCCTTTTCCCTTCATCAACTTCTTGTTTATTGTTCTACCTTACTTCCTACACACCTCACAGGGTGTTGTGCAGCTCAGTTCGTTTGCGAAGGCTTGAGATTTTTCTGATGAAAGGTGTTATGGTGTTATGTAAATACACAGTATTATTTTGTCTTTATTCCAGCAATACTGGTTTGAAATAGTTCAATGTGTGTAAATATGTGTAATAATGTGTACTAATTTGATTTTTTTAGCAATTCCTTGGCATCCCAGTTAACTAAGTGGCAGCAACCTTACTTGCCTGATGAAATATTAAGTATAGTTTCAGAAAACTATTCATTGGTCTTTGTCCCTTTCAAATCAAATGCTAACTATATTAGTCTTCTGAGCACTTGTAATAATCTGCTTGAATATCAGATAGAATTACCAAGTTGTGACCTCCCATGTAAAACAGAGGTATATGCAAAGGTTAAGGTTCATAACATAGCAACTAGCCCACCCTAGAGGATGGGAACAGATGTATAAGCTCCCCCTAAACAATTCATGTAACTGGAAAACCTAAGTGTACAATATTCAGAAAAAGTGCCATCAATGCCACCACATGCTTCCAACAGTAATTTACAAAAATAAATATCACTTTTAGGATCAGGTGTCAAACAGGGCCATGTTAATTTTGATAGCCACTTCTGTTCCTCTCTAGGAACACTATTTCATCCAACCATGTTAACAATTTTGGGTCAAGAGGACATGAGCACAACAACCCAACTTTCTACGCAAGGCTCTGAATGAGGGGCTATTTTCAGCCTTCTCTCTAGCCAGTGGCACCTACCCCTGCTGGCTCTCACAGGAACACTGAGAGTTCACATCCACCCCTTGGATAGGTATTGCCAAGAGATTTCATTATTTAAACGGTCTATGTGGCCATGTGCCCTATTGGCAGAACGGTCTCATTACCCTCCCTATCAAAGATGTCGGAGTACCACCTATGCAAACAGAGTCAAAGGCACAGGCTCTGGACTTGTCACAAAGATGGGGCGAAGATGTCAGTGGATTACTGAAAAACTCAAAAAACTAATCATATGGTGAATTTAATGAGTAATATTACCATGGATAACATTTTTGTCACATATATTATTTTTTCCCTCCCAAGATAAAAATCTGGCTTTAGACCCATACTGTGAGTGGATTGTGCTACATTAGGCATTATAGGAAGCGGCTCCGTCAGGTTGGTCTTGGGGCTGGACAGACACAGGAGCAGCCCTGGCTGGCTGGCTGGGCAGTCAGGAGGTCCAGCAAGGCACAGAATCATGCCCTCATATTGGGGATGTCAGGGCTGTCAGCCAGAAGTCATGTGCTGCTTCTCATTTTGGGGTCTTAAGTCTAAAATCGTTTTCTAAAGTGTGCAATCCAAAAAAATATCGGAAGAGAAAGGGCCTTAATCTCCTCTGCATACACTGCCTCTCTGTAGCCATCAAGTGTCGCCACTCTACAGAGGCCCTCTTGGTCTCCTCATGCTTACCTGTTCCTTCTTCTGTACCCTACACATGGCTCTTACCACAGTGCACTATGACTGTCTGCCTCCTGCACTAAAATGTTAGCTCCTTGAGAGTCAGGACTGAATCCTGCTGGTACCCATAGCATCCAGCACAGGGTCCAACACATGCAGTTGTTGAATGAAAGAATGTATTTTTAAGAACAGCATCAGTGGACTTGACTGCGTTTTGAAAGCTCCTGTTGGCCCTGGATCAGATGTCCTCACAGGGTAAGGGGAAAGACTTATTTATCTTTTAAAATAAACAGCTTTCAAAGAACCGCTGACAAAACCATTTCCACCTTTGGTCGAAGCAGAGAGCTGGTTGCATGTGTGGCAGTCATATACTTTTTTTTATCTTCCCAAGAGCCTAGGGGTTTTTTTTTTCTTTGCCAAAAGAAAACTAGATGAGAGAAGGCAAATGCCTTGGTGCAGAAAAGGCCTTGGGGACCTTCTAGGTAAACAATTTCGCGGGCAGCAGCTGGAGACCCGACAGCACTGTGATTTTGCTAAAGCTGTTGAAGCGCAACGCACACATAGATGCCGGTGTCTTCTGGCTATACCAAAGGAAGGATTTTTAAGATAATGTGAAAAAGATATATAATGTAAATTTGTTCTACTATTCATGCATTTATTTTTGCTCAGCAAATATTTTCTGAGCACCTACAACGTCTTCTTTACTGGGCGCTGGGATACAGTGGAGAACAAGACAGCCAAGACTGCACTCCGAGGAGGTTGCATAGTCGTTAGCAAGATGACATTTGTGAAAAAGATGTGTGTATGACAGTGTTAGGAGCGAAACCTCACTGGTTACTGTCCCTACCTTCACAGCCACACAGCCCCTTACCTAGAAAGATATTGCTTTCTGTCATGTCTTTATATGCACGAGATGACTTTTGCTATCATTTGTTTATGAAGAGTTATTTTTAGAGGCAGGGATGATAGGGACAAGAACACTGGAGCTCACCACTCCACAGGTTCCTCCTCTTCTAGGTCATGCATCCCAGTTCCTGCAGCTGGGTGGGCCAGGTGACTGAGTTCTGGCAAATGGGGAAGGGCAGAAAGTAGTGGGCCCAAGCCTTGGCCTGGCCTGGCCTCCACACCTTTCCTGCAGCCCCCTTCATTCCCTCTGTGCTACACTGATGCAGGGTTGAGAAGTGGTGGAGAGAGGGTAAGATAAAGTGAAATCTTAGAGTAAAGAACCAGTGGGATAAGATCTCATCCCAAAGATGTTGTGTTTCACTTACCTGAAGTCCAAGTACCTCTTATGAGCTCTGACCACAGCGGCTACCAAAATATATTAGGTATTAGCCCTTCCCCTCAAAGAGGTCATGACCCTTTTGGGCTTGGAAAAGACCTTTGCACATGGGAAAAAGCAGTAAATATGTGTGTGAGGGCTGTGGGCCAGGTGAATCTTCTCAGAATTCAGAAGAGGAATTCATTCAAGAAAGCATCTCCCTCGACTCGACAGCATTGTCTAGTGTTGAGTTTTAAAAACGTACCATGGTACATTTCGATGCACCGATTGTCCAGAAATAAGGAATGGGATGACAACGAAACAGACTGCCTCAGTGGTAACAAAGGCTCCAATGAAATACATGTCGGAACTCAGCAGAATGGTCGTGTAGCTCAGCTCCGTCTGGCTGTGCCAAGAAAGAGAAAACGTCTCTCATCAGTGCACATTGTTTGAAGATGAAGACAATGGACTTCTGAAGCCTCTTAAAGACTCTGAAAGTCATGCCACAGACACAGTGAAAGGAACTGGTAACTCCTCAAAACCATGCTGCAGGATTAAAGCAAAGACTTCAGATGCTAACTCTCCCCAAACAGAATTCACGGGGACCTCGAGGTCAGTGACACCTTTCAGAGCACAGACTGGAGTAGTCAGAGTGACCCAATGTACTCTCCCTCTGATCAACCTTATATTTGACTGCATTTTAGTAAATTATCCATGTAGTTGTATTTTGACAGCTCTCTTTACAGCAGTAAAACAAAATGTGTGCATCGCAAATGGCAAAGATTCAAATTTCAGCTATGTTTATCCAAAATAGCACTGAACTGCTTCTGTACTTATGCTATACTGCCTACAGCTTTACGGAAGGGAAGACAGATGGGATGAATTTAGCAGGGAAACAGCTGTGGCTTGAAGAAGAGACAAG
The DNA here is from genome assembly GCF_000951045.1 of Mandrillus leucophaeus. Taxonomy (NCBI): domain Eukaryota; kingdom Metazoa; phylum Chordata; class Mammalia; order Primates; family Cercopithecidae; genus Mandrillus; species Mandrillus leucophaeus. The sequence goes on along the minus strand of NW_012102255.1, from coordinate 658,582 downwards.
CAAAAGTTTTGCTATCAGGCTTCATTATGTATCAAGGTACCAGTAAAATGTGTATCCGTAAGGCAGCCAAAAAAGTGTTTTTCATTTGACTAGTGATAATTACCTTTTCTCAACAGCTGACAATGTTCTAAGTAGCACTAAATAGGTATAATAATTAAGCAATAAGATACAAGCGTCAGTGCCTCTCTGGGAATTGTGGTTTTCTTCAGGTGTGCTGGGAGGCACAGGCTAAAAGGCCACAGACTTCCACCACCTGAGAAACCGAACAGGCCTAACACGCTGCCGTCACAGGTGCAACAAATAGAAAAAGGAGAAAAAGCTACACAGGGGAGAGGGAAGCTGGGGACTTACTGGTGTGACCACAACATTACTGAAATAGACTTAAGCCAATGCCTATCTCCAGTATTTCCATCTCTTTCTTAATAATAAACATGCTTCGGTCACACTTTGTTCTCGTCACCTAGGGCTGCTCTACCTATAGCTCGTGAAAATGGAAAATTGGGCTTTTTGTCCTCTGAATCATCTTTATCCATTTTTAAATGTCCAGTCAGATGTTCTTCAAGATGGACCTGCTTCAACTCTCTGCGAACAGGAAATGTCCAGTTTTGACATGGCTGGCGTGGTGATCAGTCACGTTGTGAGTTGGGTGGCCTGTGCATGACTGTTCCCTGCTGGCACCAATTCCATTCCCGCGGGTCACCTCAAGGAAGGCTGACCAACATGCCACCGGAATCCTCCCATAGATCTTCCTAGAGAAAGTAGCGCTCGCTACACACACTTTGTGTTTAAAATAAGAAATCATCCATTTGTGAGAAAAAATCAAGCCTCTTTATCTCAATAGAGGCTTCTTATTGGGCGACCAAAAAATAAAACGATGTATGAGAATTATTAACACCTGATAAATTGCTCCAATACATAGATTCTTTACAAATCTAATGTATGTCACACTGAGGAATAACATCATGTTCTACTCAGATCAATAACATTAATACTGCCATGGTAACAGAAGGGAGAAAGGCAGAGAAAGCCTTAAAAAAGAAGAAACAAAATAAGACCTATATGCAATAATCCCTTGAGTGACAGTGACATTTGGTAGTACAAATTTTCCTAAACAGCTTGGAATTACCACATCACCATTTATTACCACTGAGTGGTAATAAAAAAAAAGCATTAGCATACTCAGAAGCATGTGCAAACTGATGAGAAACTTACTAGCTTCTTGAGGCCTGGGCAGGAGGATCATTTAAGGCCAGGAGTTTAAGACCAGACTGGGCAATGTAGTGAGACCTCATCGCCCGAAAAAATAAACATATTTTTCGGTGTTGAGGGTGTTGGTATGCCTGTAGTCCCAGCTATTCAGGAGGTTGAAGTGGGAGGATCACTTCAGCACAGGAGTTAAGGCTGCCATGAGCTCTGGTTGTGCCACTGTGTTCCAAGCTGGGCAACAGAGTAAGACCCTGTCTCTTAAAAAACAAAAACTTTTTAGCTTTCTAAATATTTTAGTATCACCTTCCATTCCCACTCATTCAAAAGGTTGTGTTTTCTTTCATTTTAGGTACAATTTTTCTACCCCCCACCCCCAAGCCTCTCTGTAATATGCCTCCATTCTTCAGTGACTAGTTTCTGGTAGCACGTGCTGACCCTCCGGCCTCCTCCATCTTATTGCATCTTGAAAAGCCCCATGTTAGCCACTGATTTTCCAGGTCCAACAGGACCATCTTCTCTTTAGAGGCAGAAAGATACTATGGTCTTTCAGTGACAGCACAAGCTTTCGAGTCAGGCAAACCTATTTAAATTCTAGCTTTCCCTCCTAGGCCTGTGCAGCTGTGGCCACACTTCCCCGCTCCGAGCCTCCACCTCCCCAGCCATAAATTGGAAGAAACCTTGAAAGACGACTGTAAAGGACAGTAACGTCTGAGTGAACTGTCAATAACTAGGGACTACTTTTTTCATTACGGGAAGGAAAGGCTCTACCAAATTGTCCTTTCTGTCACTCTTCTATTTCAAATTATTGCTCCTCTTCTTTTTCTTCTCACTGTCCATAATCTGCCTCAAATTTAAGGTAACAAACACATTTGAAACTGGTAATATTTTACTATCTCCACCACATTTTTCTCTATCTATCAGAACACAAGAATTTCCTACATAGAGGAGATTCATGCAATAGCTTAAGGCACGTATCCTGGGACTCAATTCAGAAACTGATCAGATGTCCCTTGCAGGAAAACAGTCGCAGTTTAGTGGCAGGAATGCCATTTAGAGATCACAGAGAATGGGAATATAAAACAATGCCACATCTGATTGGAATCACAGGAAGAGCTTCTAAAAATTTTTACTATTATGGGAGCTAAAGTATTGCTAAGATTCTTCAAATCAGCATCCCTTCTTCCCAGAATGGGCAGCAACACTGCCCAGGTTCAAGTTTGGCATCTATCACATAGTAGCTGTGTGACCTTCAGCCAGTTACTTAACCTCACTGTGCCTCAATTTCCTCATTGCTAAAATGGGGATATTGCTAGTACTCTCTTCACGTGGTGGTTATGAAAATTCAGTGGGTTTAAAAGGTAAGTGCTTAGAAGAGGAGCTGGTATACAGCAAGCACCCTCTAAGCTGCTGCTACAACAGTGATAAGAATTACAATGATGATTATTATATAGTTGTTGCATCTTACATAATTATATATTATATAATAACAATTATTGCAAGCGGTGTCAGGAAATTTTTACATGGTAGCAAGAAGTTTAACACAACATTCAGTGCTGTCAAACTGTGGAAATTAGGGAATCAAGGAAAGGGCCAGAACCAAGAATTCTTGCAACACAAAAGCAGAGGCCAGGATCCCTGGCCAGGGAGGCTAAAGGATGGTTGAGCTTCTTACAGCAAAGACCTTAAGATTGTGTGTGCTGAATAGTCAGATGTCTTCACGAGAACACTTCTAAAATTAGTAACTCACTCTGACCCACACAGAAGTCAAGAGGAGGACAGAACATAACTGTATCTTGTGTCTTCTTCATTTTGGGATGGGTCCTGAAGGTTTCTGCAGGACCTCTCTCCATACCAGGACACCTGACAATTATATTTCTGACAGAGAGTGATGCCTTGCATATTATAGCCAAATTTTAAAATCTGTTTAGAAAAGAGAAGAAAACGCATATTAACAGACTAGCAGCAATGCTGTCTTACAGTGTAAGTCAATAAAATCCCTGTCTCCTGGTTTCCTCATATTGTAAATGGTAATAACCACTCTTGATAACCACTTAACAGAGGGATTGGAGAGTGGCAGCTAAAATCTGCAAAGTACGCTTGAGGTTGCAATTATGTAAACATAGAAATGATCTCTCTTTTAAGAATCAATTTTGAGCGACTTAAATCAATGTGTTAAGGACAAAAGCTTCATAAAATGCATGAAAAATTGGACTTAGATACCATACTTTGAAATCAACCATCAGCATCACAAATGTCACGTATGCACAGACTGTTACCAGCAGAGAAGTTCAGAAGTAAATACACCGCATTTGAAAACCTAATCCTCAATGCGTGATGCTAGTCAATAATGGGAAGCACTGCAAATACGGAAACTGACAGGCCAAGCAAAGCAAATATATTTTTACTTAAAAGGTGAATTCTTTCTGTATATTTTCTACAGGGCTCCTATAAGTCATTTAAAACATTCAGTTCCGAATGGCCACTTTAAACAGAAAGAATGATGCTTTGGATCTAAAATCAATGATGAAACAATGCGGACATTTACATGAATTATTTTTGGTTTTGTGATAATTTTCATTGTCGATATGACACTGAGAATGAAACTTCTTTTATGGCTTCAGGATCAACAGAATAGACACATGCTATTCTGAATATGAATATTTATAAGATTTTTCCTTAAAGAAAAAAATAGGAAATAATCAATAAATTAATTCTTTACAAAATAAGGTGCACTCAACCAAAAGAGAATGGAAGATCTGTTGATTCCTCACAAAGCATTAATGTTTCTAGCATGCGTGATAAATACCTACGATCTTCCGCCCATTTTCCTTTTTGGAAGTTTATCACTGTATATTCTGTGACAATCTGCTCCCCTAGAATTTGGAATTTGAATAAAACAGATTTGGTTGCTTTTTCCTCAGATGAATGCACAAAGACCCTTAAAAAACAAATGTTCTTTAAAAGTGTGATGCCTGTATTTAACATTTATTAAAGATATAGCATCTACCAAAAGATTTTCAAGCTGAACTCTAGGTATTCCACCCCAATTCTACAATAGAAAGTTAAGTATGATCAGATTACAAGGTCCAGGAAAAGCACAATAAGAATGAAGAGATAAAGATGGAAGATTGCCCCATAAATAAAATATAAAATAATCCCCAACCCCTTTACCAAAACCAAGTAAATTGCCCTCCCTCTACCGCCTTTTTAAATGCTGGGAATGACCCACTTTAACCTAGGCATATTGGCATAAAAATAAAAGCAAGAAAATCTAGCTTTCTTGATGTATTTACATGAAAATAAACACATAGGCATAGCTAATAGCTCACTCTAACTTCTCCCTAAGCAGAGCCTCCCGTACAGGTTTACTATTACATTCAGAGACATGCATTTTTTAAAAATACTATTTACTCTGCCACTTCATCTCCAAATTTGTCATCTGACTATATTTGTGCAGCTTCATTAAACTAATCCCCAGAAGGGTCCCACGTCATTTAGCTTTTGACAACCTGAACAGCTCAGTGGCCCTGGGTCATCTGCATGACCCAAGCCAGCCACAGAATTAATAAGAGAATTTCCCTGCCGACCAGGGCAGGATCAAGGATGAGAGCAGAACCCGATGACTCTTCTCAGGCCTAATTATGTCAGGCTTCCCTGTTCAGTTAACCAAAACAGGGAGAGAAAACTGAGAAGAAAGGCTTTCCACCAAGATAAATTCTGCATGCTCCTGGTTCATTCGATGAATAAGGAGTTGGAAGATCCAGAAAACTAGGATGATGGAGACAGAACTGACTGGGTCCATGCTCCAAGCTCCCACAGCCTGTAGACCAGCGACCAGCCCACACCAACAGTCCTTGCTCCTGGAACACGCATCCCTCCGATCCAGAGGCCGTCCTGACCCACTTGTTTGCTTCCTTAGGGGCCACAACAATGCCCAACCAAATATTTGGATAAATGAGAAACTAATTTGTTGAATAACATTATCAAATGTACTTTGCACTTACACAGGGTTCTAATAAACTAAATCACATTTATATGCATTACAAGGGGAACTTACTACAATGAATTATGTTGCTAAGTGAAGAATGACTACTTAAGTAATCTATTTTGTAAATATGTATGTTGGGTTTGGTAAAAGTGAGATATATTGACAACAGTTTGGCTTTCTATCAAGCTGAATTTGGAGTAAGATATTTTGAATTAGGGTCATTTATTAAATTTCAGAGCCTCTAGTCTCTCAGCATGATCAAGAGTGATCAAGATAGATGGAAGTAGGCCAGGCGCAGTGGCTCTCGCCTGTAATCCCTGCACGTTGGGAGGCCAAGGCAGGCGGATCACTTGAGGTCAAGGGTTCGAGACCAGCCTGGCCAACATGGTGAAACCCAACTCTATTAAAAAAACAAAAATTAGCTGGGCGTGGTAGCCGACACCTGTAATCCCAGCTACTTGGGAGGCTGAGGCAGGAGAATTCCTCCAACCCAGGAGGCGGAGATTGCAGTGAGCTGACATAGCATCACTGCACCCTAGCCTGGGCAACACAGAGAGATTCCATCTCAAAAAATACAAATGCAAATAAAGATAGATGGAAGTAAAGCAATTAATGTTGAGCAACTGGCCTACTTTTTCATGTTAGGGCAAAATAAAACTTCAAAATTCCCTAGGAATTTTTTGTTAAAGATTTCAAAAGTTTTCATTTCTTCATTCTGAAACAGATTTCCTCCTTTCAAAATTACACTTTTCTTTTAAAATGTGCCCTAGATTTTCCTTGTCTTGTGAATTACGGCATTTTAATCCTAAGTAGTGTATATAGTTTCAAAATTAATAGTGATTTTGGTTGTTGAAAACAAATGAACAGTTAGAAAATTATGTGATGGTGGATTCTATTCATTTTGTCAAGCAGTTTATTTCCACCGTATCTGGGAAGTTTTCTCTGATTACCCCAGACACCTACCACAGTGGATGGCACATTTGTTACGCTAACTGAAATCCTGAGCAGGTGAATGGCCCACTTTTGCAAAATGCTATGCTGCTCACTAAACAAGATAACAGGGACAAACAGAAGATAGTACAGAGCACGGGCTTTAGATATCTCAGTTGTTGAATAATTTAACTTCTCCAACTCTCCTTTAGCTCCTTTGGAGAACACGATAATTATTATTATTATTAACAACAATATGTGAGATAACATATTCTTAGCTGCAGCCAAATTCCTATTAGCCACTCAAAAACTGTGACCTCTTCCCTTACTCGTACTTGTTCCAACATGCCCAATCGGGTACAGTGATGTAGACTGTGGTGTGCTGGGGCTGTAGGGTAAGGAAAGAAGTGCGTTCAGAGTAGATGCATTACCTCCCACACTTCCAAGATAACCAAACGTGAGTGAACCAGGCCTCTCTGACCAGCTGACTGGGTGTGAGTCCCGGGAATAGGAAACTCTGATTTTAGTCCTATGGAAATCAGTTCCCAGATGCTCTGCTTGGCCTCTGTGTCTCAGTTTCATAGTTTCAAAGGAAGACAATACTAATAATTCATCTTGCACAGTATATATGAAAAGAAGTATCTATTTCATGTTTTAAAGGTCATTGAATATATAACAGCTAGATAGTTAAAGCAAAATACCATATTCATCAGTGAAATAGAAAAGTTTAGCAGCATTCATCTGTTCTCATTTTAAATTTACCACAGTATGTAAATTAGAGGATTTAAAAAAGCATCAGGCAAAAATCTGAGCTAGGTGCGAATGAAAAGCACAATCAGAAGCAAATTTGTGACTGCTTGAAGTTAAGAGTTTGCCAAATGGGATGGTACTTAGATTTTACTACTAATCTGAGTTTATGTAAAGCCAACAGAAAGATCCCAATGATTGTTATATACCCAGAGTAGGAATTTGCTGCTAAACTGCTGGAGAATATCGGTCTCAGGTTGGCTTTTGTAAACATCTTGTTTTACGTGCTGAAATTATCACAGGAATACTACACACTGAGCTGAACTTTAAACACTCAGTCCCAGTATTATATACACAGTCTGAAGAAAATAAACCAAATAAAATTTGGATTAGTGGCTGAATTACCTGACTTTAAAAATATTTTGCTGCAGTTGAGAGAAACTATTTAGCCAGGAACAGCAGTTATTCTATCAACTTAACATTTCCAGATAACGATTGATGGCAAAATGAGATAACCTGATCATTCGTAACGGGATTTTCTTACATCCAGAACATTCACACTGTATCAGAAATGTACAGAGGCGGGTTTGTGATTCACACTCTTGTAGAGCTCAGTGGGCCAATATGTTACATTGAGACATCAGCCTGCTATTTAAACAGCACCCTGTCTGGTTTCTATGGAACAAACTACCTTCAAAAACAAAATGAACCATACGAAACGAAGCCAAGGGAAAGTCAAGCTCAGGAGTGCTGCCATAGTCTCGACTCCGAGTCAGGAGACCTGGACTTTTATGTTGCACTGACTCTGCAGTCTTGGGTTGGGGCCTCAAGCCCACCAAGAAGAGGGTAATTTACAAGCGACTGCAGAGTACAGCTGGTGGGACAGGGAGACAGATGCCCACCTGAGTGCCAATCGAAGCCTGCTCCAAATTTTGCGATCCCCAGTCTGAATTCCCAGAGTCCTAGAATACTTTTGATTACTTCATGCACCCTCAAATAACATCATGATATCTCATCAACTCCGGAAAAGGAGAGTCATAAGATCAATGTATTTTCTACCTCATAATGCCTAGTCATTCAGAACACTACACTTTGTGAGTGCCTACTACGTTCCAGTCACTGTACTGGGCAGCAGGAAACCAGTGATAAGCAAGACAGATGAAGTCCTTGCCTCGTGGCACTCACAGTACAAAGAAGGAAAACAACAGAGTGAGGGGAGTCACTTAGTTCCTCAATGTTTTGAGAGGCTGCTAAAGGATCAGACCTAGAACCTTGCCCAGCACAACAGAAGCCCTCACGGAATAATTGGATCTGCTTCTCAGAAAAGAAATGAGTAAACATTAAGTTTTATATACATTTTCTGAAGGTTCACAGCCCATCTATGCATTTCAGTATAAGAATCTCGTTGTAGGCTGGGCACGGTGGTTCTCACCTGTAATCCCAGTACTTTGGGAGGGTGAGGCAGGAGGATCACTTGAGTCTAGGAGTTCAAAACCAACCTGGGCAACACAGTAGGACCCCGTTTCTAAAAAAAAAAATTATATATATGTATATATATATAGAGAGAGAGAGAGCGCCAGGTGTGATAGTGCACACTTACAGTGTCAGCTACTCAAAAAGCTAAGGGAGAAGGATCCCTAGAGGCCAGTAGTTTGAGGCTGCAGTAAGCTGTGATTCACCACTGCACTCCAGCTTGGGTAACAGAGCCAGCTACTGTCTCCAAAAAAAAAAAAAATCATCTCAGGGGTGGGGAGAAGTCAAAAAGGCACAATGGAGAGAGAGAGAGAGGAGTCTAACTCTGTTTGCAAGGGTTACTAGGGGAGGTAGTGAAAAGGGGAAGATGAAAAACCTCAACTGAGCCTGTTACTGTTTGCATTTCCTTTTACAAAGTAACACATGCTTAGTGCAGAAAACTTAGAAATGGTCAGAAAGTGCAGTGGAAGAAGGCACACCAGTAATCCCAAAGAGCACGCCTGTATTCCTTTCCGGTGTGTGGCCTCTTGTCTCTATGTGTGTGCACACATGGAAACGCATGAGCATGCACACACAGGTGTAACGAGAAGTAACAAGAGGGAGACAATTTTATTCAGCAGCTGTGTGGTTGCTAAAGGGCCTTTGATGGAAGGGTTTTTTAACTATGGGTCATGACCCTTTAGTGGGTCACAAAATTACTTTAGCAGGCCACAGTCAACTTTTTATTTTACTTTTTGAGACAAAGTCTGGCTCTATTGTCCAGGCTGGAGTGCAGTGGCAGTGATCTCGGCTCACTGCAACCTCTGCCTCCTGGGCTCAAACAATCCTCCCACCTCAGCCTCCTGAGTAGCTGGGATTACAGGCATGCACCACCAAGCTGGCTGATTTTTGTATTTCTTTTTTTGTAGAGACGGGGTTTCTCTATGTTGTCTAGGCTGATCTTGAACTTGTGAGATCAAGTGAGCCACCCAACTTGGTCTCCCAAAGTGCTGGGATTACAGGCGTGAGCCATTGGGCCTGGCTTAAATTTCCTTTAGTATATATATGTAAGTGTCCGTATGCATGTGTGTACAATGTGTGCTTACTCAAGATGCAGGCTACTCTGAATATGTACATTTAAGGCAAGAGTTGTGGCAGAACTGGATGGTTCTGCATAATAGAAGGGGGTGAGGAATGTCTGGCTCCTAGAAATATGAGAAGGCAAAGAATTAGAAAGTTATAGGGTTAAGGAAACTGGGAGATAGGAAAAAAAAAGTTCCAAGTTGGGAACGCAACCAGGAAAGGACTATGGAGGGGAGAACTAAGTATTAAGGGAGATTGTTATGTTGTTTCTAAGGGAGGTATAGCATGAATGTTTTCCATCTTCTTATAATATCTTCAGTGAAATCTACGCTGATCAGCAGTACACGTGTGCCTATGAAATCTTTTGGGAAACTCAAGGAGATGCTGAGTTCTAGGTACAAACTGACATGGGGCAAAATTTGAGTCTACATGTGTGAGATACACAAGCTAGAGTATGAAGAAGATGTTACATTTGGGGTACATATCCATCTAGAGATCTATAACTATATACCTTCTGCGTGTGCAAAAGATGAAATAAAGTATACTACTTTTATCCTATTTCCCCTTAGGGGATATATTTTGAACATTTTGTCATATCAATAAACGCTTTTTTTTCAACAAGTCATTTCAGCAGCATTTTAGAATTAAATGCTATATTAATCCTAATGCCTGTAATCCCAGCGTTTTGGGAGGCCAAGGTGGAAGGATCACCTGAGGTCAGGGGTTCGAGACCAGCCTGACCAACATGGTGAAACCCCGTCTCTACTAAAAATACAAATATTCGCCAGGTGTGGTGACACACACCTATAATCCCAGCTACACGGGAGGCTGAGGCAGGAGAATCGCTTGAACCCGAGAGGCAGAGGTTGCAATGAGCCAAGATCACACCACTGTACGCCTAGCCTGGGCAACAGAGCAAGACTCTTATCTCAAAACAAACAAACAAGCAAAAAAACAGGTTATATAACAAAACAAACGAACAAAAACAAACAGGTCATACATACCCTATGCTGTCCACACATATCTCTGCTAAAACAGGGGCTAGCAAGGCTAGAATACCTGCTTTCCCACCAGACGAGAATCCCTGGAAGTCAGTGACTGATTTATCTTCCATTATCTCCAAGGTCTGCAGAATTCCTATCATGTAATAGCTATTCAATTACTTTTGTATTTTTCACTGGTTTTCTGTTTCAAAAGAACCAAACTATACAGTAGCTTAAAGGAGTTGCAAAATAGCTAATGAAGCCAGGGGAGTTCAAACCCTAATGGCGTGCTGGAAAGAACTGAGGACACATATGGAATCAGCCTATGTTAATCCTAACCACTATCTAAGAACTTTTAAGTGAAAACAATGTCTGTTCCTACAGAATCATTCATTAATTCAATACAGTTTCATATACTGGGACTTCAGAGATTGATAACACATGGTTCACACTGACGACCTCACAATCTAATGAGAGGACACTGAATGCCGTGAATACAGTGCTCTAAGAGCTAGAAAACAGAGACATTTACTATGGGAAAAGGACTGACTGACTGCCTAGAATCAGGGAATGTTGGCCTCTAGAGAAAGCTCATGTTTTTAACCCTGCCCCTACCCAACCTCAAAAATCCCACCCTGAAAGAATAGTTCTGGTGAGAAATTTGGCAATCAGATCCAAACACATTTTCAAGCTCTTCCTTGGAGCCATTTATTGAAGTGGAGAAGACAGAATCCCAAGATGGGAGTGTGGACTTAAGGGGAAAGGGCCAAGGGACTGTCTGAATTGCCACATTTGCAGTCACTGAGGCCTCCCTACTCTAGGCAAAAAGCCAAAAGGAGTCCAGGACTCCATGGTCCAGTCGGGCCTAACAGGAGGTAACCCTGCTAGTGAATACAGTGGCATAATTCAAAATGAGAACTATGAAATGCAACACTAACACTCTGTGTTAAGGGCCATGTGGAAAAACTGGGGCACTTCCAGACATCGGTCACAAAAATAATGATTTTAAAGTGGAAGAGATACAGAAGTTAAGTATATTTGGTTTGAACAAGAAATGATCATGTGTTTCCAAGGATCCTCTTCCAAGGGCTGTTCTGCCTGGCTATGTGAAAGAAGAAACGTGTTTCCCAGCCTCAAGTCTACGCTCTCTCCTTCATCTATGATACAGAAATCACTAGCAATATGTAAGAAGCCAAATTTAGCTGATTTTTTAAAAACAAAACTGTCACAAATTTTGCAACTTACCAATTATTCTTTAATGTATCAGCCGCTGCGGAAATCAAAAGCTTGGAAAATACATAATTCATTCCAAATGGCTATCATAAAATTTGTAAGGTCAGAGTCATTTATGTAACTGCTAACAACCGTAGCAAGTCGCTCCATTAAACATGACCTACAAACCTTGAAAAACAAGGATCAACTAATAACACAACGAGTTGTTAAATAGCCTAACTAGAGCAAGGGAGCCATTCCTGTTCTAATGAGATCAAAGCATAGTTAATAGTGTGATTAATACTTATTGAGTGTCCACTGGATGTGCATCATTATACAATAAAACTATAGATTTTTATTACTTAATAGTAGTAATTAGACACAGATATATTGAGTAGGTTTTCCAAACGTGAAGATATACATGAGAGGTTATAAAATATTTTTTAAATGTTACACATATACATCAAGTTCTGCTTTTGTCTCATTTTTATCCTTCTACAATTTTAGGAGATAAAAAGGATGATATAAATATGATGATTTTAAAAAAGAAGATAAAAAGGACTATAAATTCATTTAGTAAATGCCTTCTAAGGGCCAGGATCTGAATTACAGGCAAGGGATACAAAGATGACCAGAGTATGGTTCCTGTCCTTAAGGAGTTCACAGTCTAAACAAGTCGGACAGTCAAAGAATAATTATCATGTCCTGTACGTTTGAGCAAACTGCTGTCTGAATGAAGTACTGAGTAACACAGAGAGTGGCATTCAGGAAGGCTGTACTGGAGGTGACGGCTGACCTGGTCTTGGGAAATAAGAGGTCTCCAGGCAGGGGAGGAAAAGGTCTTCCAGGCAAGAGCACCCGGACTGTGAATTCTCAGAGACAAGGGTTAAGTGCTACATATCTTTTCAACCCCGAAGCCTACCACAGGCCCCTGCTACCATTGTTAGAACGCAATACATATCTGAAGAATGTATGTATGTGTAGTGAAAGAACTATAAATAAAACAAATACACGAACAAACACCAACCACCTCTCTACTTCTATTCACACACGATTCTAGATTCCTGAGAAGGAAGAACAGAATAACAGAAAATCCCTTTTCAGAGCCCATGAAGATGTTTACTCTCCTTGTTTGCTACAGCCAGATTTAGTAACGGACATAACCAAGCCCTGGAGGACCTGTTTCTCTCTGAATCTGCGCCTTGACAAGGTCCCAGGAGCCTGGATGAGCCACACCTCAAGCTTCACCTGTGGATGACACCTCCCATTGTTCAGCAATGCGGACGCCTGCAGCAGCTACAGCCACGAGCAGCTCCCATGGCCCATCAGTTAGGAAGCAAGGACTCGGGAATCCTGCTGCACACTATGGTATCAGGGAAATAAAGCCAAAATAAAAGCCACGGTTGGGACAGGAAGGGTGAAAGATGATCACAAGGCCACACAGAAGCTAGCTCCTCTAAGAAATGCCACAGGGAGCCATTTACACGCTTAGTTAGGTGACATGTCTCCAACAATCACCCCACAGGGAAGTTTGAAGCTCTTCACGCCATATCTTCTTACCTTTCTTGTAAAGTTTTAAATGTTTACAAATATTTTTATTTATATTATTTTAACTATAACTTAAATTTTAAAAATAGTTAATAATTCTGAAGACTTATCAATGCTTTTAATATCCTAATGTACATTTTGACTCTCTAAAAAGTAGATAGCTTATGCAGTATGTCCCAAAACTAAGATATCATGCAATCCTTTTTTCAAAGACTAGCTGTGAAGGGCGGATTGTCTATAAAACACATTTGCAACAGTGCTGCCCCACCCCTTTGGGTCACAGCAGTGTAGCAAAGGAGTAAGCAGGCAGTTATTTAAGACAGTGTATGTATCACCATCTTGATAGATACTAAGACCTAATTAAGGAAGAAAAATAGAATGGATGCTCAGATCCCCTTCCTCCCCCCAAAATAAAAGGAAAAGTGGAAGGATTATATTCGCCCAATTTAGAGAGAGAACAGTTGTCCATTACCTATTGATTTGTGTATTCCTCATTTAGCAATAAGTCTTAATGCATTCATAATGTCTTTTAAGAATGAGGCATGGTTTTGTTTTGTTTTTGAGATGAAGTCTTGCTCTGTCGCCCAGACTGGAGTGCCGTGGCGCGATCTCGGCTCACTGCAACCTCTGCCTCCTGAATTCAAGTGATTCTCCCGTCTCAGCCTCGGGAGTAGCTGGGCTTACAGACACGTGCCACGGTGCCTGGGTCATTTTTGTATTTTTAGTAGAGACAGTTTTGCCACGTTGGCCAGGCTGGTCTCGAACTCGAACTCAGGCGATCCGCCCGCCTCAGCCTCCCAAAGTGCTGGGATTACAGATGTGAGACACCGTGCCTGGCCAAGCATGGGTTCTTAATCCAAGAGTTTCCCAAACCCATTTGAAGTTATTTGTATTTTCAGCCATTCAGTCTTCTAAGAAAGTAGTTCTTCCATGACTTTTATGCAAGGAGTAGATCAGCTTCCCATCTGAGAAAGCAGGCTGCAGCCCCAGGCAGCCCCAACCGGGCAGCAGGTTGCCTGACAACCCGTACATGAGGTATATTCTCCAGGCTGAACAGTGTCCACTGCTTTTATTGCCAAGTAGCTATGGATGGTTTGCTCAGTATATAAAAGCTCCACTGGCCCAGCTTCTGGGTGGGGTGAGGCTGATGTTCTTAAGCCAGGAACAGAGAAAGCAGAAAGGGAACAGATAAAGTTCCCTTTCTTCTGCCTCCAAGTTGGCCTTTCTCTGACACAAAGAAAAAAATTGGTCAGGTGCAGTGGCTCATGCCTATAATCCCAATTGGAGGCCAAGGTGGGCAGATGGCTTGAGCCCAGGAGTTCGAGACCAGCCTGGGCAACAAAGTGAGACCCTGTCTCTATAAAAAATACAAAAATTAGCTGGCATGGTGGTGCATGCCTATAGTCCCAGCTACTCGGGAGGCTGAGGTGGAAGGATCAATTGAGCCCAGGATGTTAAGGCTGCAGTAAGCAGTGATAATGCCACTGCACTCTGGCCTGGGCAAGTAAGTGAGACCCTGTCTTAAAAAAAGAAAGAGGAAAGGCAGTTCATGGAGAATGCAATGCAGATTCTTCTTAACCAGTTCTTATGTTGTACATCTGTACTTGTCTGACTCAGGTAGTTCCTTCCAAAGGACAGGAGAAGCTCTCCAAATGGAGCACCCCTTACCCTGATCATCCAACAGCAAACCCTTTCCTTTTCCTTCTGTCAAACACATGAAAGATGTCCATGGCACACTCAGTACTATGGCCAATGACTGCTGCTCTCCAGCATAAATGGGTGCTTGTGTTCCCACCAGTTGTGCTCTACTTCCTAAAGTAAGCCATGTTTCTTCCCAAGCCTATGTGTGCTGCTTACATAAATGTAATTCCATCGTTGATGAATTCAGAAATATGAGTGTTAAAAAAAAGAGTTGCTGATTCTATGAAAACACAGTGGAATGATTTAGAAACATTCAACAGAGCTGAATTTCCACCCCCCAACACACAAAAAGTTTGTCCAATTAGGTGTGCCTGAAATAAATGTAAAAGACTTGGTGGGCAAGGCCATTAAAACAGGAAATTCTGCATGAAGGCTGTTTCCCAAGTGTCTTCACGTCCTCATTTGGTTTGGAGAAATCAAAATTGGGTGCAATAAAAGATGTATTTTGGGCGTTGTTTATCCAGGGCAAATGACATGGCATGCCAAATCAGGTGATCCTTACACACAAAAAATATGTCTTAGCCCCACATATACATCACCTGTCATGTATTTTTTGACCTTTCAATTAACCATCCAACTTCTGTTCTCAAGGTCACTGGACAAAATAGCTTCTGGTAAACATCTGATTATTTATGTCCATTTTATATTTTCCTTTCATCATTAGTACTAGTCCACCTCCCTATTTCTGGAAGCATGTAAGTTATTGAGTGGGTATAGTAGAAACACTAGACCTGATGTCAGAAAACAGATTCGAGTCATGACCTGGATTCTTTGGGCTTCCGTTTTCTTATCTATAAAATGTGGTGCTGGGGATGGGGATGGGAATGGAGGCTGGGAGTAGATGATGAGAGATTAAGTTGGACTAGATAATCTTTCAAGTCTCTTCTGATTCTATAAAATGCCATTCTATATAACTTGGGTCATATAAGGCAGGCAGAGCTCCTTAAACATTTATTAGTCTTTAGAAATACATTAGAAAATGACATTTGGAGAAATATATATTTGTTATTAATGTTGAGAATAAGTAAATTTACTTGAGATAAGTAAACTTTTTTAGGAATTTTAATTTAAAAGGAAGAAAATAAAAAAGTAACCACATATATAAATGATTAAAATAAGATATAAGTTACCAACATAAAATAGAAATTGAAATCCTTATAATTTGAGAATAAGAAAAGATCTAAAAGATGTTATATCTTAAATGTCCATGCTAGCTATAACAACAAACAAACTTTTAGAAGAAACTATTCTTACTAATTTACAGTTCCAAAGTAGATTACAAAGTTGCATTTCTGGGAAAGGCATGTAGTATAAAATTAAATAATATCCAGTATTAACTTTAATTTCACTAACAACAATTATTGATTGGCGGAAATAAATTACCCAAAGAAACAAATGCCACTTTAAAATCTTTAGAACTGGCCTGGCGTGGTGGCTCACGCCTGTAATCCTAGCATTTTGGGAGGCTGAGACAGGCGGACTGCCTGAGCTCAGGAGTTTGAGAACAGCCTGAGACCAGCCTGGGCAACACGGTGAAACCGTTTCTACTAAAATATAATCAGCTGGGCGTGGCAGCGTGTGCCTGTGGTCCCAGCTACTCAGGAGGCTGGGGTAGAAGACTCGCTTGAACCCGGGAGGTGAAGGCTGCAGTGAGCCAAGATCATGCCACTGCAATCCAGCCTGGGCAACAGAAAGAGAGTCCATCTCAAAAAAACAAACAAAAAAAGCCCAAAAACAAACAAACAAACAAACAAAAACAACAACTTTAGTTCTACAACAGAACTAAAATAAAGCTAAGCCTAAGACTTAATCTAAATCACATTTGAATTCCCTTACTAGCAATGTGGCTTGTCAAAAATAAGTATTTCTAGATAAAAAGAAAATTATTGGAGCTCACTACCTAACATATTGTTTTGCTGTTTCTTTCATTTTAATTATTAATTAAAATGGTGTCTGAATTACCTTCTGTGCCACAAAAATTATACAAACTAGTCTCATATAGAAACATAAGAAGTTTAAATCTAAGTACACATGATCCTTTCGAATAACCATTTGTCATTTGTCAGTGTGAAGACTAAAACAAGTGTAATATTCAGTTTGTGTGCTGCCCTGGAATCTATATCCATTTCAAGTTTTTTTTTTTATGATTCAGCTATTCCAAGAGTTCCAAGAGTCTGAAAATATTTCATTAAAAATTAATGTGTTATCCACACAAATGGCAAATATTGAAAACTAGGAATATAAATAAAAAATAATAAAAATAGTAAGTCTACTAATACTGAAGAGGAAGGAAGACAGGAGGGGAGGAGAGCATGTGAAAAGGAGAGAGATTTTAAACATCCGGTTTCTATTCTGGACCGTTATGGAAACAGACAGACACAGCAAGCGGAAGCCAAATTTATTCTTGGGCTCTGACAGGATTTGTTTTCGATCTTGTCATTATTTTTACTATATTCCTCCTAATAATATTTCTCCAGCGTTCTAGATTTCCTGACCGCCAATACCGGTCTCATTCAGAGCTTACAAATGAGAACTGTGGAGGATTCAGGCACATTGGTGGAGGCTAGCTGCCTTGCGAGGTTACTTGCTGGGGGTTTAAAACTTTCCCAGGAACCTTCTGCACTACGGCACACAATTATGTGTGTGCACATGGCCCCCCATCCTATGCATCCTTCCCAAGTCCCATTAAGTGATCTGCCTAGGACCTAACACAACCTCTGGCAGAGCAACAACTACCTGGTCTGTCCTAAAAGGGTGAAGACGAACAAACGATGCCCATTTCACTAATGCTGGTACAAAGGCAATAAAAGCTCCACGCATCCTCTTTGCCCTTTTTGTAAGAATTATTCCAAGTTAAATAGCAAGCAAGTACCTTCCTTATTCTATCTCAAGCCTTTCCCTTTACATGTCACGGAGAGAAAGTTACACTGCTTATCAAACATGCAGCCACGGACACACACTTGTTCCTACATTAAAATAAAACACAATAGAGCTCCTCTACGCAAAGATAATGAGGGCACTATTTTGAAAATATGAAAGATTTGTTTAATGCAGACTATAAAAACATCTCTTTGCATCAAAATAAGTGTCCCTCTGTATTGCATACTGATTATTTTCTATAGAATTTAAATTGTACATAAAATTATATTTGTGCCTTGTTTAATGTAAATTGATTGTCTCAATTATTGGGAAAGGATTTGAATTTTAATGGACTATTTTGCTGGAGATATGCCAAGCAAATCAGCAAAAACTCTAATAGCTCTAGCTGGAGGTACACAGCCAAACATTTAAATCAGGAAGAAGATGTGGTTCCAAGAATTGGTCCTAAAGTAGTCTGAAAAGGTTTGTAAGCTTTTCTCCATGACGAAGAAATCAGCTTTAACTTTCAGTGTTGGGAGATTCAGTGACTGCGAGGCTGTCGTTCGGGTTCTGTCTGAAAAAACTGGAAAGATCCACACGCGAGTGGAAAGAACTTTTGTGGCTATACTTTTTTTTTTTTTGGATGTTGTTTTTTCCTACAGATTAGGTTACCTATGAAAATCAGGGCTTTTCCCTGAAGGCAGAACTGACGTCAAATCCAGCGGCATTGTGTCATGCAAGCGCTGAGACACACTTGAATGGAACGCTTCCCCGTCTTTGGGAAGGCCACACCAGGAGGCTGGCTGCACACGCATCACAGTCACATGCCACGTAGTTACTGCTTGACATGTCTCCTTCTTATAATCCAGAGTCTAGGACGTCAAACAAATCTCCTCCATTCTTACTGTCACAGGCGGGAGCCGACCTTAGCCATCTTGCCACCCAGACGGTTGCTACACTTTTATTGTTCCACTACAACCAGTGAGACCAGAGGTGCAGATACACATCTGCCGCAAATCGCCACCCTTCTACTAAAATCCTTTCCACAGTTCCTCAATCTCAAGAAACACTGTTGACATCGATGTAAAAATCACCTGTTGGTGTAATATGATGAACTATTCACTTATACAGCAAAGTTTACGCCTCATTATTAACCAACATGAATTCATTTTGAATGCTACCAATTAGAGGTACTTTATAAAAATACAAAGTCTTATTATAATAATTTCCATCTTTAAAGAGTCTCTTTTTGCCATGGAAAACTGACAGTACTAATGCAGACACACATGCAGATGTTATAACAGCACTGAGTGTAAAGTAAGCTTTGGGCCAGTGAATAAAGATTTCTTCTGTTATTCATCAAACTTTCCTGAATGAATTTCTATGATACTAAAGAATCAAGCTCAATATAAGACATTTCTTTCTATAACAACATTCAGAAAGTCTAGAAAGGGTCATAAATTATGATCAATGACAGTTGTGACTCTTCCTATGTTCTGATCTGACTCGTATAAAACAATCCCAATGCTAAGATAGTTCAAAGTCTGTATGATATATCTGTACCTATATTTACATATATATTTTTTAACAAACCTAGAGTTTTCTGACAACTAGATTTTTGATTAAATTTCTCTGTTCCCTAATTAGTACATCTCAGATTTTAGATAATAAAGTCTAGCCATATGAATTTGAATAAAATGCTACTCCTAGGCACACCATTTACCATTTTACTGTAGAAGAGTATACATTCTGACCAGATTTCCTTCTAGAAATGAAGTGGGTATTCTAGAAATGAAGAACCAAAGCAACAGGACTGTGAAAAGAGAGCAGGAAAGTAATGTAAAATTGAGGGGAGTATCAGACAAAGAAAAAGATAAAGAAATAGCAGAGAAGTAGCATGGGCTGGTTAGAAAACAATTCAGCATGAACAGCACATTTGGCATCTTAATACCCATCCGTCCCCTGTACCCACATTTGCAGAGGACTGTGTGAGCTTCACTTAGCAGCCAGGGTCAGCAATACATCAGCTAGATGGATGCCTACTTTCTTTTAATGACACATTTGCCTAACATAGAAATATTACAATTTACATTTAGTGGAAAAGAGTGACTCAAAAGCCACTTTAATGCTGTTTTTCTATATTCATACAAAATGCCTTAAAGATACCTGCTCCTTAAAGCTGAGTATTTTCCATAGATAAGAAGGAGAAAATGGTTCTGCCCATGTTCATATACAAAATAAATTATTTTATGGATAATGGAAAAATTTTAAACCAATTAATTTCTAGAAAACAAAAGTCCAGAAAATATCACTAAATATCATCAAGATATGATCACAAAACCAAACATTTACTTTAATCTACTAAATTCCCACCAGCAGCAGACTGCATGCTACACATGGCCAAAACAATGCACAAAATTGCTTTTCCCCCTTAAATATGCACATTCAGCTCAACACAGGAAGACACTTTTCAAAAGCACTAAAGGCACTGCTTTCCTTATGCAATCACCTCAGAAGTTATTTTGTTCAACATTACCAAAGAAATGTCAAAAAGCCATGGTATCCCACAAAGTAGTTAATTCATTATGTTTGATTGAGTCTAGATTTCAATCTTTTGTGCAACATCAAAAGTGCACAATTGGAACACTGCTGCCTACAGGGCCTTACACACAGCTCCCACCCCATGTCAATGCCTTCCAGCCATTTCCCAGAATTCCTGGAATTCTTCCTGGAACTGATCCACAGGCTTTCTGACAGGCAAATTGAACTGCCCTTCCCAAGTCAGGTGAAAAGGGTCTGCCTTGGAACCAAACCTCTGAAACGCAGCCTGAAATTGAGCGTTTCCTGAGACAAAAGTGGGGTCCTGCCTAGCAGCAGAGCTTATTTAGCTTCAAAGGAAGACCTGCTATTTAATGTTCTTCTTTTCCTTTGTTGTTTTTTTTTCTAATTTAATAACGATATACTATTAAGTTTGAATTGCAGAATAAAACCGAAGAACTTATTTTATTTAACAAAAACATACATTATTTTGTGCATGCCAGGCAAGCTCTAAGCTCATTTAAGTCTCATAACCCTACGAGGTGGGAACTTTTCTGTTTTTCTCTCCTGTGGATGGAGACACTGACTCACTGAGGGGTGAAGTAACTTGCGCAAGGTCAACAGCAGGTTCGGTGGTGGGACTGGCACTAGAACCCAGGCAGAAAGCTCTGGAAACTGCATATTCTTAACCATTATGCACCATATGCTCCATTAGCAATTAAAAAGTCTTTTTAAAAGCTCATTTAGTCTTGCTATAACCTGGGAAGCTTTCTAAGTCACATTAGCCTGAAAGGCCCCTAGTAGAGAAAGAATTTGACTCTTAGATGTAACAAACACTGTCACTACCAAGTTGGGATGGGAAAATCTGCTAGAGAGCTTCGTGGACTGGGAGTCGGGCGGCTTGTAGTCCAAGCCCCGCTGAGATGCTGGCTTGCTGGGGAAACTCAGGTAGGCACTGCAGTACAGTAGTTAAAAGCATGGGCTCTGACCTCAGATACTCCTGCATTCCTAGACTAACAATGCCACATATTAGCTATGTGATGTTGGGGAAGTTATATAACTTCTCAGAGCCTCAATTTCCCCCTCTAGAAACAGAAGGCAATACTACTATCTCTACAGAACAGCTCCACTGATGTGTGTGTGTGCGTGTGTGCATGCGTGCATGTATGTGTGTGTGTGTGAGACGAAGTCTCACTCTTGTTGCTCAGGCTGGGGATGTGTGTGTGTGCATGCGTGCATGCGTGTGTGTGTGTGTGTGCATGCGTGTGTGTGTGTGTGTGACGAAGTCTCACTCTTGTTGCTCAGGCTGGGGTACAGTGGCATGATCTTGGCTCACTGCAACCTCTGCCTCCTGGCTTCAACTGTTTCTCCTGCCTCAGCCTCTGGAGTAGCTGGGATTACAGGCACCCACCATCCCCCCTGGCTAATTTTTTGTATTTTTAGTAGAGATGGGGTTTCACCATGTTGGCCAGGCTGGTCTTGAACTCCTGACCTCAGGTGATCCACCTGCCTTGGCCTCTCGAAGTGCTGAGATTACAGGCATGAGCCACTGCAGCTGGCCACATGATTAAATTTAAAATGGTAAACTGGGTGCAGTGACATGCACCTGAGGTCCCAGCTACCTGGGAGGCTGAGGTGGGAGGATCGCTTAAACCCAGGAGGTTGAGGCTGCAGTGAGCCATGATCGCACGACTGCACCCCAGCATGGGTGACAGAGTGAGACCCTGTCTCAAAAAATAAAAAATAAAATAACGTAAAAATAAAAGAAGCAGCAGTCACCAGTATTGTAACACATTATCACACATTGTTTTCCATTCTTCCACACCTCACCTTCCGTACCCTCACTCTCACTGCCCAGGGACTGCAACCAAAATAAGCATTCATATTTAATCCTTGTGCAGGTTCTAAGACAGTAGGAATGAAGGAATTGGCAGAATCTTCATTGAAGTCACTCACTTGGTTAGTTAACATATCTTAAAACAGAAATGGAAAGATACAAACCAGAGGAATGTCATACGAATGGAAGTAGTTGGATAATGCAAGCAAAATCACTGGTAAAAATGTCAATAAACTCAGAGATCAGAAACCAACTTCAAAGTTAAAGATAGGCCATGATCAGCAGAAAGTTATCCGGAGCCACTCCGGCTCACCAAGGATGAGAAAAGCCTCATGGTACTGAAAACGCTAACATCACAGAGACGCTTTCCCCTGTTTAAAAGCCTTCAAAGGACCCTCTCAGAGTGCTCGGAAGAAATCCTAAACGTTTTTCCATGGTTCAAGAGAAAGACTCTTCCAGGTCTAACTTCTGAGGGGCCTACCTCCTACTAGGAGGTAGGAAGGCGTGCGCGCGCGCACACACATACACACACGCACACACATACACACAATCACTCCCACTCTAACAATGAGCAAAAGCCAGATAATCTTCAAAATCATATTTTTTTCTTGAGCCAATCAGACAGCTGAGGTTACAAGGTAACTAGCTGATGTAAATTCCAAAAGGTGACATGTCTCTCTGAAGACAGAACAATTGAACCGTTTTATCTTTGGCATGGCATGGAAAGGGGAAAAGGCCACTGTAAAAGTAGATTAAAGGAAAGCAGCCAGCATTTTAGTGGGTTCTTAGAGTGTGGGCTAGTGTGCCAGCCTGGAACCCTGGGAGCCCCAAACACAAGAGGACAAGAGAAACCTGCACTCATTATTGAACTTTTCCACAGCCTTCCTCCCACTGGATGCACACAGGAAAGACTGGAGGCGGGGCAAAAAACCCGCGGGCAGCTTCCCCACTCTGAGATGGGACATGAGCACTCCCACTGCCCACTGACTAGACTCTATTTTTTCACATGAAGCAAAAGCCTCAGGCTCCTGGGGGAGGGGCAAGAAACCTTCTCAGGAAAAGGCCCACTGTGTCCAGGGGAAGGTGAGAGGCAAAAGCTGTCTTCCTCTGGGAAATGGGTGGAAACCTGTTGCCCCGATCCTAGGAAAAATGTGAACTGTCACTGAGGGAGGGCAAAAGCAAAATCCATCAGTGGTGTGATGCTAAATGTTTAAAAAACAGCTTTCTGGACAGGCACGGTGGCTCACACCTGTAAGCCCAGCACTTTGGGAGGCCGAGGTGGGCAGATCACAAGGTCAGGAAATCCAGACCATCCTGGCTAACATAGTGAAACCCCATCTCTATTAAAAATACAAAAAAAAATTAGCCAAGCATGGTGGCGGGTGCCTGTAGTCCCAGCTACTCAGGAGGCTGAGGCAGGAGAATGGCATGAACCCAGGAGGCGGAGCTTGCAGTGAGCCGAGATCGTGCCACTGCACTCC
>NW_012102255.1:625909-634052 GCF_000951045.1 Mandrillus leucophaeus | reverse complement strand
CTGTAGTCCCAGCTACTCGGGAGGCTGAGGCAGGAGAATGGCGTGAACCCGGGAGGCGGAGCTTGCAGTGAGCCGAGATCGGCCACGGCAGTCCAGCCTGGGCAACAGAGCAAGACTCCATTACGAAAAACAAAAAAAAAAAGAATTCTTCCATGTCATTTTAGGATTTGACGATAGATATTATTTCTCAAAAGAATTGTGCCCTGTACCTCTAAACCTGGGTGACATGCCAGTCTGATGGGCACACACAGCATCCTGGGTTTATTCTTACCATAGTCTATAACACCTATATGATTACTGTATACCTCTTGCACTGGATTAGAAGCTTCTAATGGGTAAATATGTCTTTTTTCCTTTTGTACCTAGTGCTGAATGCATGTTAATAAATATAGGGATATATTAATAAGTTAGAAGGTGCAAAATAAAGCAAAAGCCAGGCAATCTAGTTTAGGTTTTCAAATTTAAAATTCAGTGTTTAAAATTATAGAGTCTAAGGCAAAGCAACAAACACAACTACAGAAATGAAAAATCCGATTTAACTTAAAAGTTCTAAGTTAAATTTTAAGTCTAAGAGTTAAGATAATGAAAATTCTAATCAGAAGTTCTAGATCTACCAAAAAGATAAACCAAAGAGAGAAAATCAGCTTTAGAGAGTGAATTGACTAAAAGAGGTTTACATTGGATATATGGAAGAAATTTTTCAGGGACTTCCAGCACTGAAATGCACCTTTTCTCCCCTCTAATGTAAGAACAGAAATTTACCTATTCTGTCTTTTGGCAAAAGACCTTTCTAAAGATAGATGTTTAATAGTCATAGCCTCTTGTGGTTCTTTGTACAATGCTAACGTGTGTAGCAAGCATTACTAATTGAATATTTTTGTATTATCCAGAGTTAATTGTAGAAAAAGCAAAAATAACAAATATTATTAAAATATTAAAATTGGCAGGTTATAAATGGTTTGTCAGAATTTTTGCCTCCAAACAGGCATTAGTTATTTCCTAGTACTAACATAAAATTTTCCTTCCCAGAAGTAGAAGTTAAACTCTGCTAGCCTTTTATTTTTCTGTTCCTAAAGACTTAATGAAGTTACAATTGGGAATTTAAAAAGAGTGTTCCTCTCAGATAAATGTAGTTAACTGATCTTTGACAAACAGCAAAAGTAGTACAACAGAGCAAAGATAGAGTTTTTAACAAGCAGCGCTAAAACAACTAGATATCCATATGCAAAAAAAGAATGAATCTAGACACAGACTTTACACCCTTTACAAAACATAACTTGAAATGGATCACAGATTTAACTGTAAAACACAGAACTATAAAATTCATAGAAAATAACATATCAGAAAATCTAGGTGACCACAGGTATGACAGTAACTTTATAGCTACAACACCAAAGGTATGATCCATGAAAAAAGTTGGGGCAAACCGCCCAGGGCCCCTTCCATGCTGTGGAAGCTTTGTTCTTTTGTTCTTCACAATAAACCTTGCCACTGCTCAAAAAAAAAAATTGATAAACTGGATTTTATTAAAATTAAAAACTTCTGTTCTGCAAAACACAATATCAGGAGAAGGAGAAGACAAGCCACATGCTGGGAGCAAATATTTGCAAAGGACACAACTGATAAAAGGACTGTTATTTAAGTTATTAAAAGAACTCTAAAAACTCAACAGTAAGAAGATAAAACCTGATTGAAAAATGGTCAAAGACCTTAACAGAGCCCTCACCAAATAAGATATACAGATGGTAAATCAGCATAAAAAAAGATGCTCCACATCATATGTCATCAGGGAAATGCAAATTAAAACAACAAGATACCATTACACACCTATCAGAATAGCCAACGTCTAGAACACTGACACCACCAAATGCTGGTTGGGATGTGGAGCAACAGGAACTCTCATTCACTGCTGGTGGGAATGCAAAATGAAACAGCTACTTTGGAAAACAGTTTGGTGGTTTTTAACGAAACTAAACATATTCTTAACATGCAGATCAGCAATCATACTCTTCGGGACTTCCCCCGAAAGTTGAAGACATCCACACTAAAACTTGCACATGGATGTTTATAAGCAGCTTTCGTCAAAATGACTAAAACTTGGAAGTGACCAAGATGTCTGTCAGCAGGTGAATAGATAAATAAATTGTGGTACATCCAGACACTGAAGTACTATTCAACACTAAGAAGAAATGAGCTATCAAACCATGAAAATACATGGAAGAAACTGAAATGCACATTACAAAGTGAAAGAACCCAATCTGAAAAAGCTACATACCGTATGATTCCTACTATAGAGAATTCTGAAAAAGGCAAACCTAAGGACACAGTAAAAAGACCAGTGGTTGCCAGGGCATGGGGTCAGGGAGGGATGAATAGGCAGAGTACAGATGATTTGTAGGACAGTGAACATACTCTGTATGATATCATATCATGATATATAGATGATATATCATATATCATGATATGTATGATATATCATATAGAGCATGTTCACTAACAGATATATATCATATGTTTGTCCAAAACCAT
The DNA here is from genome assembly GCF_000951045.1 of Mandrillus leucophaeus. Taxonomy (NCBI): domain Eukaryota; kingdom Metazoa; phylum Chordata; class Mammalia; order Primates; family Cercopithecidae; genus Mandrillus; species Mandrillus leucophaeus. The sequence goes on along the minus strand of NW_012102255.1, from coordinate 631,523 downwards.
AGAATGTACAAAACCAAGGCTGAACCCTAACATCAACTATGGCCTTTGGGTGATTATGATGTCCCAATGAAGGCTTATCAATTGTAACAATTATACCACTCTGGTGGGGGATACTGATAATGGGGGAGGCTATGCATGTATGAGGTATATGGGAAATCTTTGTACCTTCCTTTCAATTTTGTTGTGAACCTAAAATTTGTGTAAAAAAATTTTTTAGAGTGTTTCTTATTCCTAACTATGCTGAAAATATGATTTTAAAAAAGCAGCCAGATAGATGTATCTCTCTTGAAATTTTATTTGGGGCTCAGACTGAAAACTTTCACCACCAAATAGAGGACACACAAACACACACACACACACACACACGACACACACATTCACATGTTCACAAACACTTAGAACATCATAGGCATATCCCAAGTTGTGGTCCAAAATGTCGTTCCATAAATCAGTTGTTGAAAATTCAAAAGGCATTTTGCTTTAGAAATAACATTATGTAAACATGGTATTTTGGTTCACAGACTAACTCACAAGAGTCAATTTAACCTATAATATAAATAAACAACCATTTAGAATCTAAGTCTCTGAAGTTCCTGATGCAATTCCAGAATCCAGAACAGAGCTCAGCATGTATTAACAGTCTAATAAATATGTTGAGTGAAGGATATGAATGAATAGCAATGTGAAACATTTGTTGAGCACTAACATTGTGCCAGGAACTATTCTAAAGACATTTTCAGGGATTATTTTAGGCAATTTTCACAACCCTATAAGGTAGCATTTTGGAGATCAAGAAAGTGAGGAAGATGAAGTTTAAGATTAAGGAATTAGCTCACGGAGCTACAAAGCAGCCTCAAAGAAGTAAACTGAGGAGAGTCCAGAGAATTCGGTTTTAGGATGGATGCTGTTAAGTGTGATGCAGACTCTCTCTCTACTTTTGGCTTTAGGTCTTAAAAACAAAGGACTAGATCTTGAAGGTAGCTCAAAGAATGTAAGTTCCATAAGGACAAGGCTGTCTACGTGTCCTCTGATGTATCCCAAGCACATCAGCAGTGTATAAACACTCAGTAAATATTTGATGAATACATCAAAGGGTGTTTTTTTCTTCTTCCCGGGCAGTGGGCCTATCCTAGGCAAAAGTGTAACGTATAGTTTCTTTGGCATTGTCCCAACTTTGTTTTGTTGCCTCCTTTCCCCACTTAATTTCTCCCTGGTAATCAGTCCCAGCAGCTGCCTTGTCCCGGCTAAGGGAACTGCACAGCCCGCTTTAAATCACTCATTATCCATTCCCAGATCAAAATTCTAACTCCCACAGAGTGGCAAAGCTCCCAGCTTATTGGGAGGGCAGCAGTCTGATCTGGCCTTCCCACTACAGTATACACAAACGTGTCTTCCAGTCCTCTCAGGGAGTTCTCAATGCATACAACTGGTTTATTATAAAGGGATGGCTTGAACCCCAATTGGCTTATAATTTTTGAATAATTTGAAAAAGGATAAACTTTCCTAAGTGATTTCCAGTATTCGCAGCTTCCTGCTTTCTTCTATGTGATCCTCTCAGATTGTCTGTAGTTAGACCCCTCAGGTGAGACAGCCTCCCTAATCCAAACATGTCAATGGTCCAGTGAAACAAACTCTAGGGATAACAGGAACATTTCAAAACAAACAAGATGTAATAAGATTCTTTTCTAGCAACATATACATCTCTTACCATTTCTTCATAAGAGTGTAATTTTATATTATAAAATAATGGCATATAAATCTAATTTTGTTAATTTGCTCTTAATAGCAGTTATTTAAAAACAAAGATTTGCAAGCAGCAAATCAAAGGAGTGCCTCTCTACAGCAAATTGGTGAGGTGGTGGCAGGAGGCGGGGATCATATATCTGCTTTAGCAAAACATATAATGGGTGATTCATTTCTGAATTACAAGTCATACGGGGCTTAAAACGTAGTTATTGGGAAATCATTACACTGCTGATGCAAGTACGCAATACTGCAGTGTAGGGGGTTAGCAAAACAATCCAAAACAAACTATTGTGATGAAGCTAAAGTAAGCAAGAAGAGCAGCATTTGAAAATGAAGATGGCCCCGGAACAACGCTGATAACATAGTAATAGAATCCTTTCCGCAAATCATCACTAGTCAAACGAGCAGCGCTCAGGCTACGTCGCACGAGCTCCGCTGGGTGTGGAGGCGGCCAGTAGAATATTGCATTAGCATTCTCAGTAAGTTCTTTTGGCTTATAGAAACCAAATTTCAGTACTTTTAAATTTTTTACTTAATAGATTTTGAAACTGTCCGTAAGAACTGATAAAAACACCTATAACTCGGGGTGAGTCTTCTGCTCATCACTACCCAGGGAGTTTGGGTCTACACCTCGATCACTCTTCTAAGCAAAGGATGAACAACTCAAGACATTTCCCCAGGGGCAGTGGAAGTTTTTGACCATAGACCCAAATCTCCGTAACAGACCTTTAGGTTTATATAAAACAAAGAACAGGATATTGAAACAGATACACACTTTCAGGGCAGCCCACTCCTGTCTAGCCTGCCAAGGGAGGCTGGTTCCTCAGGAGAGCCTTTCTCCTTGCATCTGCGTTTCTGGAGGCATGGCAGCAGCTGGGAGTGACCTCCCAGGAGATGGCAGGTGCTGCCATGGCTACTCTGCACTGCAGAATTGCAATACTTAGGCCAGCCCAAACAGAGAGGAAGTCTGCAGCCCCGGGAGTGAGGCAGAGTATATCTCTTTTTTTTGAGACAGAGTTGCACTCTGTTGCCCAGGCTGGAGTGCAGTGGTGCGATCTCAGCTCACTGCAACCTCCACCCTCTGAGTTCATGCAGTTCTCCGAGGCAGAGTGTATCTTTTATATCTTTGTGTCTCCAGACCTAGCACAGTGAATGGTAAAAAACAGATGCCCAATAAACACGGAATAAACTAAGTCTGGCCTTAGGTTACCTTTCCAGCACCGTATCCATAAGCCTGCATTTATCAGCTCATACCATCTCTTCTGCTACAGCTGCTGTGATGGCAACGGGGCAGGTGACCCTTTGCCCAGTTCACTATCATTTTCTGCTCAGCGCTTGGTGTCCCAACCCACCTCTCTTCTCAGGAACCTTATACGCCGCACTTTGTCTACCTCAGCATCTCCAAATTTCTTTTGCCTCTCAAACCCCTTTCATAGAAACACATGCAATTTATTAAACCATCTCACTACTATATATAATAAAGAGGAACTTTTTAAGTAAAAGCATTACATTTAGAATAAGCATAAGTTTGAATTTTGTAAAATAAAATTTTAATTTTCCTGTGCAATAAATAAGCCACTATTTCATTTACATAAATTAAATCCATAGCGAATTAATTATGAAAGAAAAAGGCACCATTGGCTAATAACATGTCTTCACACCACAAGATACTCTAAAACATAGATTTGAAATTAAATCCATGTTATAAAATCAATAACAAATAAAAACAATTTCATGATCTGTTTTGAAATGTTTGATTTTTGAATGTAAAATTCAACTGCTACTATTACAGCTTTCTCTCTTTTTAAAATTTTCCCATTTTTTTAAACTTTTAAGTTCGGGGTATATCTGCAGTATGTTACAGAGGTAAATGTGCACCATGGGAGAGTGTGAAGGGATTCTAACTGTCACCCTAGTATTAAGCCGAGTATCATTAGTTATTTGTCCTGATCCTCTCCCTTCCTCCACTCCTCCCCTCCGGCAGGCCCCTGTATCTTCTGTTTCCTCTACGTGTCCATGTGTTCTCATCATTTAGCTCCCACTTACAATGAGAACACACAGTATCTGGGTTTCTGTTCCTGCACTAGTTTGAAGAATAATAGCCTCCAGTTCCATTCATGTTCCTGCAAAGGACTCTTTTTGTTTTTAAATTATGAGATTAAGATTAAGATTTCAGGCTTCTATTTTCAAGCACTTTTCTGAAAATAGTAAATAGTGTTAATTCCCTGAATTAAAATGTCTAATTACATACAAATCAATATTATATTTTGTATTTTTAACACTGGCTTTTGAAGAATCAGATTTCTATCACAAACACAGAACTTACGGATTTGGTAAAGATCATCCTGAATCTAGTTTATAGAAGAATTACCTATTTTAAACTCATTACTAGATTGTTACAGTCAGAAGCTGTGTTTTTAGACAATGGTTTTTATGGATATAATTTAAACAGAAGTGGGGAAAACTCCTGTACAACTGTGTAATTGATGAAACACCTGGGATTACTGGGAGTTGGTGACAGTGAACACCCAGATGAGAGGATGCAGGTGCTCAGCAGTGCTCCACTGGCTCCGGGGCTTGACCACTCTGAATACACTGGGGGATTTTCACACAGCTCTATCTTCTATGGAGAAATATGTGAATTGATACTTACTTTAAAATAAAAAAAAAAAAAGCACTGTTATCTTTAATGTGAATTCCCTGGACTGCCTTTGTGAACACTGGGGGTTCCAAACCACCAGTTGAAGATTTAACTTTCTTCATTTTTATAACTTGAATGATCTTTACAATCAAAATTTAATGCACTCACATCTACTCCAACTTAAAATAAAATGTTCCTTGCTCCAAAATGCCCCTCCCAGTACATTCCCACCACTGGTGTCTCTTACTTCTCGCTTTCCCTTGCAGCCAAATTTCCTGAACAAGTGGTTTATGTTTGCTAACTTTTCAATCCACTCTCATCTTGTTTCTGCACCGACTCTTCAACTAAACTTGTTTTGGTTAAGGTCACCAGTGATGACCGCGCCATTTTCAGTCTTCTGTAATCACTGGGCACATCTGGTAGAGGGCTTCCTCTTTCCTGAGGCACCTCCATCCTCCAGCATGCACCAGAACCTGCTCTTCAGTCTCCACTTATTTCTCAGGGTGCTTTCTTTCAGTTCCTGTTGCCAACCTCTACGTTTCCTTTAAAAATATTAGTGTTCTTTAGGAGTCAGTAAGCCCTCCTTTCTTCTTACTCTATTTTTTACTCTAGGTGACTTCATTTACTCCCAAGGTTACAAATATCCTCTATAGGCCAGAGGAAATTTCTGTCTCCAGTCCAGACCTCTCTCCTGAGCTCAGATCCTTACATCCACTGCTATTCAACCTATCCATTTGAACAACGCATTTGAACATTAAATTCATGGCCAAAACGTAACGCCTGATCTCATCCCAAACCCAGGCCATCTCAGCCACAAACCTGCTTCTTTAGAGTGGTCCCTAGTTCTCAGTAAGTAGCAGCACTAGGCACCCACTGCATGTCAGAAATATGGGTGTCATCCTTGACATGCTCCTGTTCTCCACCCAGCACTGCCAGTCAAGTAACTCCTGCTGGTTCTACTTCCTATACATTTCACCAATGTTTATTTCTGTCACCAATATTAGCACTCTAGTCCAAGCATCATCATTGCTGCCTAATTGGGAGCAATCATCCAAAAGCTCCCTAATTATTTTTTGTTTGTTTGTTTAGACAAAGTCTTGCTCTATCACCCAGGCTGGAGTGCAATGACACCATCTTGGCTCAGTGCAACCTCTGTCTCCAGGGTTCAAGAGATTCTCCTGCCTCAGCCTCCCAAGTAGCTGAGATTACAGGCACTCACCACCATGC
>NW_012102255.1:545351-625234 GCF_000951045.1 Mandrillus leucophaeus | reverse complement strand
AAAAAAAAAAAAAAAAGTAATAATAATAAAAATAAAAAATAAATAAAAAAATAAAGACCCTGCCTTTAGGTCCAGCCCTTGCCTACCTCTCCAACCTCATTGTATGCCACACTTTCTTTTTCCCTTTATGTTAGACACACAGTTCTTAGTGTTCCTCAAGTACTATGCTTTCTTATCTTAGGAACTTCCATTTTACAGATTTTCCTTCTCTAGAACAGGAGTCAGTAAAATTTTTTAGGAGACAGCAAGATAGTTTGCCAATTCCTGATCTAAAAGGCTAATCATCTAACCCCACTGCTTACCGATTGAAATGTCATGTTCCATTGAAGCTTTTCTTAATCAACGTTAAGTGCCCTGCTGGGGACAGTGGCTCACACCTGTAATCCCAGAGATTTGGAAGGCTGAGGTGGGAGAATGGTTTGAGGTGAGGAGTTCAAGACCAGACTGGACAACATAGCAAGACCTAGTATCTACAAAAAGTTTTAAAAATTAGGCCAGGCATGGTGGTTCATGCCTGTAATCCCAGAGGAGGCCGAGGTAAGGGTATCACCTGACGTCAGGAGTTCGAGATGAGCCTGGCCAACATAGTGAAACCCTGTCTCTACTAAAAAATACAAAAACTAGTTGGGCGTGGTGGCGGGCGCCTGTAATCCCAGCTACTCTGGAGGCTGAGGCAGGAGACTCGCTTGAACCTCAGAGGCGGAGGTAGCAGTGAGCTGAGATCACGCCACTGCACTCCAGCCTGGATGACACAGTGAGACTCTGTTTCAAAAACAAAAACAAAAAAAGGGCCAGGCGCAGTGGCTCATGCCTGTAATCCCAGCACTGTGGGAGGCTAAGACAGGTGGATCATAAGGTCAAGAGATCGAGACCATCCTGGCCAACATGGTGAAACCCTGTCTCTACTAAAAATACAAAAATTAGCTGGGCGTGGTGGCACATGCCTGTAGTCCCAGCTACTTGAGAGGCTAAGGCAGGAGAATCGCTTGAACCCAGGAGATGGAGGTTGCAGTGAGCTGAAAGATTGCGCCACTACACTCCAACCTGGGTGACAGAGTAAGATTCTGTCTCAAAAAAAAAAAAAAAAAAAAATTAGCAGGGCATGGTGGTATGTACCTGTAGCCCTACCTACTTGGGAGGTTGAGGAGGGAGGATCACTTGAGCCCAGGAGTTCAAGGTTACACTTCAGCCTGCGCAACAGAGTGAGATATTCTCTTACAAATAATTTTTTAAAAAACAAGTCCCATTATTAAATGTACTTGTACCAACAAATGTATTTCTCCTTCATAGAACTGGTCATGATTATACAGTTGGCCCTTGAGCAACATGGGGGTTAGAAGCGTCAACCCCCTGTACAGTCAAAAATCCATGCATAACTTTTGACTCCTCTCAAATTGAACTACCAATAGCCTACTGTTGACCAGAAGCTTTATTGATAACATAAACGGTTGATAACACATATTTGTATATGTATTATATACTATATTCTTACAATAAAGTAAGCTAGAGAAAATATTAAGAAAATCATGAGAAAATACCTTTACAGTACTGTACTGTTATATATTGATGCGATAAGTTTATACTGTCTGTTTACAAGATGAATCATCTGAAATGACGGCAGCTGCAGCTGCAAACTTCAATCTAAGCTACACATCAAGCACTGCAACTTTTGCTTGTAATGTCATGACTTTTCTCTGCTTCTTGAAAGTGCTTCCAACATCAGTAGCCGCATTTCGTATGGGTCCCACAGTGTTATTCAAGGTTTATGGTATTGCAGTAAACATGAAGAAAAATGCACAAGAACTGCAATAGATCACTTGTTATTGCAATAAGCAATTTAGTGGAGAGAGAAACTGTTCACATGCAGATGATTTAGTACACACAGGGTTTTTAGTGGATACTACAATACTTGAGCTCCTCGCAATAGCAACAGGAGGTGGTTACAAAATTATCACAGTAGTACAGTGTGTACTACAGTTAATTTCATGCAGTTATGATTTAATACTGCATCTTTACATTTTACATTTCTCTCAATTGCAAATGGTACCATGTGTGATCTGTGTTTGTGTGTGTAAGTTTTGATAAATTTTAACTTTTTATAATAGAGTTGCATATATTTTATGGTAGTAAATGATAAAGACCAGTATCTACAGATATTTTATGTTTTCATGACATACCTAAATTTAAAACTTCTTTTCATTATTTCTAGGCTATATGGTTTATCTGCAGGTTTTTTCAAATTGTTGCAAATCTCCAAAAATTTTTCCAATAAATTTATTGAAAAGAATCTGTGTGTAAGTGGGCCCAGACAGTTCACATCTGTGTTGTTTAAGGGTCAACTATAATTAATTGGACAGTTGTGAAATTCTTTTGCTAACCTCCATCTTCCCTATAAGGATGTAAGCTCCATTAGACTGGGAACTATATCTACTTTGCTATTTTATTCCAGCATGTGGTAGAAAATGTGACACATAGTAGCAATCACTCACTCCATCAATCAATCAATGTTGAATGAATGAATCATAATTTGCTACCTGACCTTCATTCGGCACGTTTGTCTTTCTTAGGCTTAGTTCTCCATCTGGAAATGGAGATGATAAATACAGCTACTTTCAAGGCTGCTTCAAGGTATATAAGGTAACAAGTGTGAGAGCATTCTGAGAACTCTAAAGCAATACACAAATGTAAGAAAATAAATGGAAAGCTGCCCCAGGTGCACAGGACTGGGGCAAAGGCTGGCCCAATGGCCAAATCCGCTGGCTCATTTGGTTGGTCCTCTAGCTAATAATGGTCTTTACTTTTTCAAAGGGTTGTAAAAAACACAAAACAAGGAAGACTATGCCACAGAGACCATGTGTGGCCTGCAAAGTCCAAAATATTTACTCTCTGGCCCTTTACAGAAAACGTTTGCAGACCCCTGGCCTACAGAAGTGCCTGGGCTTAAGTAAATATTTTAATAGTGAATGAATAATTATTACTTTGCAAATATATGCATATTTTGGTATTTTGATGACTGACAAGCAGTGCCATTATCTGACTGCCTGTCTTCCATTCAATAAAGCAAGTAATCAACATAAAAATACCTCCCCCCTCCCCAGGCTAATATGTTACTTTACATTTAAAAAATACAAGGAGTCTATAAATATTTTCATTTCCTTCAATTATATCAAGAACCGTTTTTGAAACAGAGAAGGCAGGGACGACTGGGAACTGGTGTGGGGATACAGAGCTGGAGGCCACGTGAACTGTGTCCCCTGGAAGGGTGACTGCTATCATTGGGCATGCGGTTGTCACGTGGAAGTCCAAGTCCACAGAAACCTATTTACTGTCTGCTGTGAAATACTGAGATTATTTTCTCCCCAGGGAATCCATTATCACACAGAAATGAGAAATGGCACATGGATAAAAAATAATAAGAGGCTGTGCTTATTGCCAAAAAAAAAAAAAATCCCCAATACTGCACAAAAAGGAAAGGATTTGGAGTCAAAAGACCAAGATTCAAGTCTGAACTCTACCACTTATTCCATCTGTCACTTTGAGCAAACCTATTAGCCTCTCTGAGCTGAATTTCTTCATCAAGAAAAAGAGAATAATCATTGATGACATTTAGTGGGTGGCCTGTATGAGCCATGTGCTTTACTATATTATATTCGATCTTTCTATCAAAATGCAAAGTAGATATGATTAGTGCCAATATATAGGTGAAGAAACAGTCACTCAGAGAACTTAAGTGACTTGCTCAAAGTAACGCCACTAGAAAGAAGCAAAGGTTTTGTTTGTAGCCAAGTTCTGACTCTAGCAATGCTATTAGTGCAACCTCTGATAAGATGTTTAACCTCTTTAGACCTACTATGTGCTTAACCTTACAAAAAGCATATAAAACCTAATTTCTAGGAAAGATGATTTGAAATTCCTCCATATTGCAATATTACCAACTTACGTCTTAAAGGAAAATAGCTTTCCTCCATTCTTTCATGTTAAATCTAATTCTATGTCTTCGGAGACCGACAAAAAGAGGATGTACTCTCCTCTTTCTATATAATAAGAACAATGTAAATTAAGGAAGCATAAATACATAAAATAAAAGTATTACATTTTGAGCATGTCCGGAGTGGCATAATGATGATGAATTCTACTTATTCTGCCACAATTCCCCTTCTGCGTGTAAACCAAACACATTCAATACGTGACACGTGAGTTGATCATGAAACCTTGATTACCTTTGCTTCATTATCTCATGTACTCTCCCATGCTGGACACACTGTTCCTCCAATTCTTCATTTCTTCTCTGTAACTTTCCCAATTTATCATATGTATACCTTTTTTCTTGACTGAGTTGAGCTATTTCAGATCTAGAGAGGTGAAAACACAAAAATAATAGATGTTAAAGGTTCTTATTACTAGGGCATATTGTTATTAAATAACCTTAACATTATCTTAAACTCCATACTTAAACATAATAGTATAATGAAAACTATATCCTTTGCAAAAGAAAATATTTCAGAAATGGCAAGATACATTGCAGAGACTCACGTGTTAGACAGAAAAAGGAATAACAACTTATTCTAATAGGAATGGCTTCCCTAAGGAACAAGACAAAAATGATAATGATCAAATCTCTTTTTAAAAAGACTATCCTTCTTTTAACAAATACTTACTGAGTGCTTGTTATAGGCCAAACACTATGCTGTCGAAGAAGAAACCCTAGGCCTAATTTCTATCACAGAGTCTCTTTTCATTAACATAACCAGCCGAATGGCACACGGTTAAAATAAAAATAGTTCTTTAATGGTTAATTTTATGTGTCAACTTAGTTGGGCCATGGTGCCCAGACATTTGACCAGACATTATTCTGGACATTTCTGTGAGAGTGTTTCTTAGATGATATTAACATTTAAATTAGTAGACTTTGAGAAAAGCGGATTGCCCTCCACCTCGGCGGGCTTCCTCCAATCCACTGAAGGTCTTAATAGAAAAAAGATTGACCTCCCCTGAGCAAAATGGCAATATCCTGTTGTTCGTGTCTTAAATGACAATCCAAGTCTCAAAATTTGGAGATCAGAAAGATGTTTATCCAAGAAAAATTATATTCCTTTCCTTGTATTAAGTAAACTCTAAATTTCTGCCTACTGCCACCATCTCCTCACGCCCTAATGCCTAATCAGTTAGAACGGAGAGTTTAAAACTCTTGTATATTATGAGTCCTTTTCAGGTTAATAATTGGTTTGTTTCCTGAAGACTCCTGACATAAAATTAATTCCCTTCAAAGAAAGGATTCTTCCAGTAGGCAAGATAGCCTTTTCTTCCTGGTCAGGAAAGGATTTGGATTTGCTAAGGGAAATTTTACTTTACAAATTGTTAATCCCAAGGACCAGGCTGCTCACATGTATGGGGCAAAAACTCTTGCTTTTAGTTCACCTCATTCTTCATTTTGTTTTCATCTTGGTTCAAATGTCATCCCACGGGAAGCTTGCCCTGATTAATACCTTGCAGTTCTCAATATGTCAGCACGTTTTTTGAAGCTACCTCTAGCCTTTATGCATACATTAGCTTATAATTTATTCTTTTAAATTGTGCTCTGTGCCTTGTCTTTCCTACCAGATTCTGTATGAGAGCATGGATTATCTCATTTTCAAGTTCAGATCAAGTGTTCAATCTACATTTGCTTCTCCTAATAAGAATCTACCCATATTTGAAATAGTCCAAAAGCAGTTAATAATGACTTATGTTTCTCCTTTCAGAATCACATACAATACAAAAGAATTTAGAGGCAGTTATAATAAATTTTTGATCTGGTATCCCTTCCAAGATTAGTATCTCCTATCATACCATGCACTAAAATAAATTCCAAAAGAAGAAAAATCCTTAAACCAGATTAGAAAAAAATGCAGAACATTGATCTTTTCTCAGGCACTTTCCAAGCAAAAGGCACTTTTAAAAAGAAAAATCACAAAGAAAAAAATAGATTTTACAATACAAAAATACAAAACTTTTACACATAAAAAAATCATATATTTAAAATATATCCTAGGTTTGTGTGAGAGTATTCATTGTAGCACTGCTTCTAGAAACAACCTTTCTTTGCAACCCATAATCTGGAAACTTAACCAAGAAATCTATCCACAGGAGCCTGGTTATGTTACTTATTAATCTGATAATGCGGCTATTTATAAGTGATATTTATTGATCTAAAACTGTGACATATTTGTAAAAAAGAGAAAACATTAAAAGTCAGCATGTATGATGTGATTTCATTTTATAATTTAGAAAAATATTTTGACATGTATACCAACTATTAAAACTGATTATTTCTGGATGGTAGGATCAGGAATGTTTTCTCTGTTCTTTATTCATCTTTCTAAATTTGTAAAATAGATATGTATTTTATTTTTTAAAAATAAATTCATTCTGATTTTGAAACAAAATCATAATAAAACAAAATGTAGATGTCACTGGTGGGGGAGGTTGTGTGTGGAAGGAACAGGGAATATATGGGAATTCTGTACTTTCTGTCCAGTTTTGCTATGAACCTAAAACTGCTCTAAAAAATAAAGCTTATTAATTAAAATCAATGTATACAACAGGAAATTATTTACAAAAATAAGACAAACATTAAAAGCATCATTTAATGAAACACTAACTGCACTCTCCATCAAAATTCCAATTGAAAGTATAAGAAATATTTAAAATATCTACAGAAGAAACATAAATGATCAATAATATTTATAACATATTCAATTTCACTATTATTCAAAATATAGCACAACAAAACCAGATACTACCACCAAATATTTACTGCATGCCACTGTATAACAAATAGTGAAATCCATCCTTTACATTCATGATCTCAATTAATCCTATAAGGTACTTGTAAGGGTTTATTTTCTTTCCTCTGTGAGGTTAAATATATGAAGTTTAATGACTTGCCTAAGGTCATCCAAGTAGGCAAGCCCAGATACAAATACTACTTAGTCCACCTCTAAACGGGTCGTTCCACCCACTGTGCAATATTGCTTCTCATCCTTTTTAAAAAAATCTCACTTCTTTGTAATGTTATTTACTAATATGGCTACATATACAGTGATTAGAAGTTAGTGTAGTACTTAGGCAAGGTAAAACACATTAATATCCTTAAAAGCATTCATAGTCTTGGACTAGCAATTAAGGAAACAATCAAAAATTTAGACTTAGGTACAAAGTTTTTGTTGTATTATTAGTCATAATGGTTAAAAATTAGAAGCATCTTAAGAGCCTAATAATTCTTATCCATGCAAATCATTTAATAAAGTTTTGTTTTCAGAGTATTTACTGATATAGAAAAATGTTCATTAGATATCAAATGAAAAAGCAGATGCAAAACTGTATACACAGTGTAATCTCAATTACAATATAAATGTACACATACATACACATGAAAAATGACTGAAGGGAAATATGTCAGAGGTAAGAGTAGTTATCTCTAGATGGTAGTGGCAGGAAATTTTCCTTAATTCTTCTTTGTATTTTCCAAATTCCCTGCATTGAGGATGTCTTACATAACCACAAAAATACAAATGTTATTTATAAAGAACATATCACTATCAAGTGCGTTATTGCAACCATCTTTTTTTCTGCTTCGCATATTTTTGTTTTTTTCTTTATTTATAATTGTAATTTGCCTACCAACTTCCATTTCTCAATAAAAATTTGACATATATGCCTGCACGCCATCCTTTTTCTGTCTGGAGTTCACGATATTTTCCTAGAACAGTAGTCTGCAAAGCTCAAAGAGTAAACTTACAAGTTTTCTGTTAGTTTGGAGATACATTTCTGGCACGATTATCCTGTGTCATATAAAAGGATAATTGACTCTAATTCATTTTCACAGAAAATTTAGGCAATTTCTGGCTTTGCAGAAGCATGAACTTTCCCCTGTATTTTTATATACCAGTTATATTGTATAATTGCATTTGCATGAAATATATTTTACTACTACAATTCAGATTAAAATGATAATTGCTTTCAAAGGGAAATATAATATCTGAATTTTTTATTCTTTTAGGTTCTAGTTTGACTTTTGGTAACAATTAGCAGAGGCCAATATCAGTCTCCTCTTGTAGAAAATATAATTTTTATAGTATCCCAACCTAACATCATGTAAACATGCAAAAGAAAAAAACAGTTCAACCGGGTGTGTGTTCTTCACCTCAATTAAACTCACACAGTTGGATACCTACTGTTGCCAAAACAGTAATATAATTTATACATTATAGTCCACACAGTAAAACTACACTAAAAGTCATTTAACAATATTTATAACACCATAAAGTATAGTGTTAAAATATATGAACTGCAATATGTACCAAAATTATAAAATTTGTTTCTCATCATCAGTGATTAAAACCAGGATCATTGCTCTAGCCTCAATACTCACAACCCTGGTGACAGATTAGAATTCAAATCTTAATGATCAATTTACAATTAACAAGATAGAAGTGAAACAAATTAAACCAACCATTATATATAACGAGACCCCATGGACTCCCATTGTTCCTCTTAATTACAAAACGCAAATCACAAATACACAATGGGCAGTGTTAGACATCAGTCCACAAGCCTCACAACCCAGAAAGTGACAATGACAGAAAAGAAAGCAGCAAATCCACATAGACCCTGGTTCTACGCTCTATCCGGTTCTTTTCAATGTGCAAGTGGTGGAAGCTAAAACCTAGCACACACTTCTCTCCACTCTGTGGCTGGCAGAGGCTCACTCCTTGCCAGCACCCAATCCTTCCAAGCTCTCCCAGGCCAGGTGTTAGATAGCACTGCAAACCGCACTGCAACGTTTCACTGCTGATTCATCTAAGTGTGTGGGGCGAGAGAACGCTTCCTTCACTTTGATAAAGAAAAATCACAGTTGTACCAAAGCTATTTAAATAGCTCCGTGTACCTCCCTCAAAAAACAAGCCCATAACTGTAATAAGCTCTCAGAGTACTGGGGAATACAGAAGGAAGGAGAGCGAAAGTTTATGTGAGCTTCGACTAAAATCAGCCAGAATGTCTGCCTGGTTCCAATTAAAAGCAAAATGGAATTAATTCTCTTGCCTGATGGTCAAAAACAAGCTATATAAAATGCACAGAATCGGCAGTTCACTTTAAGTTTAAAATGGGACGTGCCATTCACAAATGCCAGGGTTACAGACACCACTACGTGCAGTGTGGAGTACACTCAGGGCGCAAACTACTGTGCTAATCACTATGGAGGCTTCCAGAAAACAGAAGCAGTCATCACTGCCACAATGCGACTTACGGTCTACTTGGGGAGAAAACACATACAACAGACCCACACACGGAGGTACCATTTCAAAACGTTTTCACAGAGCAACGGAGCAGCCTAGCATGAGGCTGGGGCAGAGCAAGGGCGTACGTGCCCACCGAGCCCGCGCGGCCAGCTTTCCGGTCATTCCGCGTGGGCTCCAGTCAAATGACTAGACCTGTTTTAAATGGTAGGAATCTGCTTGTTTAGTTGGTATTTTGAATAACATAAGACTCTTAGAGTAATGTTGCTAGTAACAGAGGAGGGAAAAATATGTCTTAATTATTGTTCAATACAAAATAAATACACTTACTTTCAAGAAAAATTTTACTGTAATACTCTGAGGAAAAGCTGGACCAAAATTACCATACAGATTGGATAAATATAAAGTTGGAGACTGAGTTTCCACAATGACAAAACTTTGGAAACTCCAAGATTTTCCTTACCTCAAAGCACAGGGAAAATTATTTAACCCAATAGTTTGGCATGGGGTATGCAGAGGCACACTCCTGGAGGGCTTCTTCAGGGTTTACTACATTAATAACTTGTATTTTAAAAGAAGCAGTTTGAGCCCTTCAAGTTTTGTAGGTGGTTTCAAAGCAGAAGGTATCATCAACATGGAATGTTAAATTTAACATGAATGAGTTATTGAAAATGTCAGAGTAGGAAGCCAGGGAGAAACGAAACCGGAACTAAAAGAAATTAAGAACAAACAATCCTAAAATCACAATTTGTCCTATTCACTACTCTCTTGTGAGGTGCACAAAATGCACTTTTCGTAAGTTTTAGGGGGCGCTTAAGAGTTTTAAAACTAGGAAGTAACAATTTATCAAGTGTTTGCTACTTGCCAGGCCTTGGTTGAGACAAATTGTAAAGTTAGAGTAGGTGCCTGTTTTAATTCATCAGAGTTACAAAATACAACTAGATCCACATTTTCCTGATCTGACTGTTTTAAAAAGGCTTTCACTGTGGCATAGACTTCTGTCCATCAGCAAATGACAGTCAGACTTTCCCCGGCAAAGACAACAGCTATGTCAAGTGATACCCAAATTCCAGTCAAGACCCTTAAAAATGCTATTGTGAAAACAACAGCAGCTAGTGTGTATTACAATGTGTCGGGCATTGTGCTAGGCACTTGATAACGTGTATGTACGTGTATCTACATATATAATTCCAATTCCCATAACAGTCCTGCAGCGTGGCTTTGGAAATGTTTTTACAGAAGGAGAAGCTGGGGTTTGGGGAGATGAGGCCATGCACCCAAGGTTACAAAGCTCCAAGTGGGAGAGTGAGATTCAAACCTAGTTCCTCTGAACTGCCACGTGTTCTTTACTGCACACTGCCAGTCATCCACAATGGAACAGACTGGCATCAAAAGTCAGATCAGGAGGTGCGAATAGCACCATACCTATTTGTTTCATTCATTCATCATTTATTCATTAAGTGCCACCTATGTGTCAGATATAAAAGAATACATCCAATTTACAAAGCAGTGTTCAGGAGCTGGAGGAATGAGAATCAGGAGAAGCAGTAGAGGTGCTGAGTTAGACCAGTACAGGCCAAGATGACAGATCTAGAGGAGGAAAAAGAGGGCCTAGGGGCAAAGAGTAAGTTAACTGTTACATGCCAAGGACGCTTACTTCTCTACGGAAATTTAAAGGTTAATTTTTCCTTCCCAAACTTTCTCATCATAACTACTATGACTTGAATTTTCTTTAGCAATAAATGTAAAATACTATAATTACTGTAAGAAAGAACACATACTTTGGAACCAGAAATATCTAGGTTAGAACCCTAGCTCTCCCACTCACCAGTTATTTAAACAGTTTTGGTTTCCTTATCTGGAAGATAATAATTTCTGTTTTAAGTTGTGGTGAGAATTAAATAATATATACCAAGCACCTTTTTGTCTCTTTTATATAATAAATTTCCCTAATTATGTTTCCTTGGAGAGCAAGATCAGTCATCATTCACAAACCAATTTTAGACCTAACACATTTATATAAAACCCAGATTAGTATCATTTTATCCCTAAATGATATAATCTAGTTTGTTTGCTTCTAACAAATTACTTTTGGACCTATGTGGTGCAAATCAAGTATTTCTGGTTAAGAATAGCTACTGTAGATATTTTATGGGTCTCTTTCATGACCAAATCATTTAGTTTTCATGGTCAAATCTCCTTGAAATATCTGGTATTTTGGCACCTAGGTTTTCCCCTACCAAAATACAATCTTAGTATATGCTAGGAAGGTGCGCATGTCAGAGTACATTCTTGGTGGTTACAGGAGCCTCTGCCTTCCTGTGAGCAGGGAGAGTTGGATGCACGAGCCCTCTGATTCCCCAAAAGATTCAGGGATGGGGGTTCTATCAGCTAAGACAGATTGTTGATGCAGGATCCCAAGATGGAGCTCAGAGTGATCAGATATGCCCTGATCCTCCCGGAAATCCTTTCCGAATGAAACATCTAGGTGAGCAGTTTGTTTGCTGAGACATATTTCCTGCTCTCAATAGATCTACGTAAGTTTCAGAAAAATACAGAAGAGAAGACACACAGGCTATTTTTTCATTATCATATAAAGTAACATTTGACATCGTATCAGTTATGTGAATATTGCCTTCTATAGTTCAATTTCAAGTGATTCTGTCCAATGTTATTCATTGACAAAAGAAGAAACTATAGTCCAAGTACGTCAAATACATTTGTCCAAGATGATTCAGTTACTGTCGGAGCTGAGATGAGGAGTCAGGCTTCTTGCAGTTTAGAATATAAAATAATTTATTCATTGAGATAATCTGACTAGAAAGTGTGTAGAAAAAAGTCATTAAGATTCCAATCAATGGATTTATAAAAGAGTAGTATGCCTATAAAATGAATGATGGCTGTTCTATTAAAATATAACAATTTTAGGGAAGGGAAGAATAGTTTTGGTGTGTTTATTTCAAAGTACCATCTACTTTCATTTTTATATATGCACATTTCATCTGTTATCATTTAACCTAAAGATAGCTTTTGTGTTCATGGTGAATTGTAACAATAGATTAAAATGTGTTAACCATACCAATGTAAGATTTTATAACTGCTTGATTTATCTGCATCTTTATGTTATTACCATATTTTCTTTCCTGAAATTTCAGTTTTCAATTCTAAACATTAAAACGTCAAATAATAGTACACACATCATCATGAAAAAACATAAAAGTGTATGGACAATTAAGAAAATGTCCATATGTAGAAAATATTTTCAAAGAAAACATCAGCAGATACTTAATTTTGACATTATAAAACAGTGTAAATGCTGTTTTTTAAGGAAAAATTAGAGTAATCACATAAACAGTGCTCTTGAAAGTATTCTATAACATCACCTACCTGGTTTTTTGAGAGATTTGTTCCAGTTTCTTGGCTAATGTACAGCATTCTTCCTTTAACTTTGTCAAAAATGTATTCTGGGAGGTCAGCAACAAATACTGTTCATTTTCTAGAAATAACAATAAACCCCCACCAACATAAGATGTTTATGGTTGTCGCTCTGCAGTGCTTCCATACACAGAGTGGTAAAGTGCTGAGACCCCTACACATTTCCAATAAGCCACTACATCACCTTCAATGTCCTAAGTCAAAGGACTTATCATCTGGAAAGACACTCAATCTTGGGAGTCGTTTATTTTCAACATAAGTATACACCAGAAACATGTTTTATCAGACCAGCTTGGTGTAACATTTTGACATGTTAATAAAGTGTCAGATACCTCAAGTGGAAGCATAGATACTTATATCTTTCTAATATGCAAGATATTAAATTTTAATTTTGACAATATTACTATAAACAGAGTGTCAAAAATTCTCACAACCAGATAATTCAAAACTAAAATCATCGAGGAATTCTCTTCTACACTGTAATTCATGCTTTGTTTCATATTTGCACACATGGTTTACTACCACCACCACCCCCCCAATCTTGCATACACTTCTCTAATTGTGAAGGTAAAAATGTGTATTTTCTTTAGAATTTCAATTTCATTGTCAACAGCATGAGCTTCAATGGAGATCTGGTCAAAGAAATTGAAAACGGTGTGATTTTGTGTGTGTGTACAAAAGGAAATGTTCTTAAGGTGGTTTTAACAGTTAAATACACTCTAATCTAGTGCTCAGATTCTGCCCAAGACTCTGATCACTAGGATCATGCTAGCAGTGGGGGCAAACAATAATTTATCCTCCAATTTCCTCTTTTTATTTTTAGTGGAGAAACATCTACTAAACCTGGTGAATTTTCGTTTCTTCTGGCCAAATGCTGTTAGAAGAAAATCTCTACTGAAAGTGCTAGAGGGAATTATGTGAGTCAGTATGACATTTGCCTCTTCATAAGTAAATAGATTATTTAAAGGCTTGCATGTTAGCAATTTTTCACCCATAGGATAAGAAATAATTTTTACCGTACCATCAAATACAATATATTAATACATTAAATCATATGAAAATTACCTCTGAGCATAAGTTTTAACAGTCCTTTATTTCTTTTCAATTTTAGCCAATGATTGGCAAAAAGCATACAGCATACAAATCAAAATAAATCAAGGGACTAAAATTAAGCAACATTTTTCTGGAAGAGACAGGATCAATTAAACTTTTGTTTTAATAGTACAATCAGTGTGGAGTATGTGGCGTGGAATTATAATGACTGACACTGTCTTGTTTTGACTAACACTGTCTGTGAACACACAACTCAAAAGTGAAAGAAACTACATAATGCTCTGACTGAACAAATCAAACTGTCTATTTTCAAAGTGCATTTTACTTTCAAATTAAAGGTAAAGAGTTACTGGCCAACTCAGTCTGCAGAATAGTGCCAATGTGATGAAAGATGGCAATTTTTAGCCAAGTTGCCAGCTGTGGTCAATGCCTTGTATTAGTGAATTTTAACAGCAGTTGTGAGAACTTGAAGAATGCAAAGGATTAAACATCACTCTAGATTGGGTTGGGGGAGGTGGGGAAATCATACAAATGCTAAAAATGTTCGAAGCTGCAAAGATTAAATAAAGGAACATATCAATTTGGAGCCACTGAATTACATCCAGCTGCGACAGTGAATTAAGAACCGATTAATGGCTAAAGCTTTTCTCCAGTTTGGATGCTGAAGCAAACTCATTAGGCTTTTAGAGTAGCTATAATGTGTGTACTGTGGGAACTGTTCAATGCTATTCAGGAGACTCTAACTGTAAGCTCAGAGCATTTCCCGCAGAGCTTCTGATGCTATTTTCTTTATATAACATGTGTGCCTGAAAACCCAGCCAAAAACAAGCCCTTTGTTTTTCTACTTTGTTGTGGTCTCTCTCAGCTTTACGTTTCTTGAACACAGGTAAATAAACTCATAATCCAGATGGTGCAACAGATGTGAGAGCAGCACTCTGAAATCAACAGACAGTGGGCAATACTTTCCATTTTCTCTTTTAAACGCTAACTAATATGTAATTCGGAATCTCCGGTGTAGTTAGCATCTGCTCCCTTCGGCCAGCCAAAGGTTACAGGTGTTCCTGATGTCATTTCACAGTAAGGCGTGGGCCTGGCTTGTGAGCGAGTGCCCAGGCTCTAATCTTTCCCTACCACCTACCAGTTTTGTCATGCTGGGCCTCCATTTGCTGTATCTTCTGTGTCAGCTCCTGCTCTCTTTGCTGGGCCTGAAGGGCTTGGGCCTTTGCTTCCTTGCTAAAGCTCTGCTGAATGCTATCTTTTTCCTGTCTGCAAAACAGAGAGGAGACATACAGAAATTTAATCTGCAGATGCACAAACCCCCATCATGTCCCGTATAGACCAGAGAGAGCTGATAGGTAGTAAATTGTTAAGCCTAAGAAGACAATGACCTTTCTATTGACCCTCCCCCACTTTAGAGGGAAAATCCAAACAACCTTCCATACAATGTTAAATACGTGTCATGAATGCAAATGGACTACAGTATGCAGTGTCAAAAAATCATAACAACTAAATAAGGGTACTTTGTAACTTTAAAACACAAACCTTTTTTCTCTAACATTCTTAATGTTTTACACTACCAATGAATCTTTCATCTTCTGAGTGGTCAATATTTCCTAGAGATACTGGAACTCTAGGAACAGCATGATTCGATCCTTAAACAAAACTTAAATTCTTAAAACTAAGCTTTGTAGACCACTTCTGTTTTCACTCGAAACTTAAAATGGAATCTTACACATAATGCAGGAGCCTCTATCTAGAGGCGAGGAAATGATTCTGCAGTGCCACATGCATGTTTTCACTAAATATCTTCACACATCAGGCCATATAATGTGAATATAAATACGAATATGAATATGAATAACTTCCCCCAGCACTTCATAAGAAAATCCCTCGTGGGTCACAGTGAAAGAAATTGCAGGATGAAAAGCTTCTGTAGTCAGACAACATCCCATCGTACTGTGATAGGACACTGACCTATCCCACTGGGTCAATAACCAAGCACAGTGGCTCCAAAGAGAGAAACTTCCTAAACAATTAGAATCTGGGGAATGCAAAGGACTTCAATGCTGGCAGCACCGTGGATACTGACAGTGTGTGTGTGCATGTACATGTCCCCCCCCCACCCCCCGCACACACACACGCACACACACACATATTAGGATGGTTCTTCAAACTCTAAATATGGGGTAAGTGATATGAGGGTTTCCTTCAATTAACTGACTTAGTTATTTCTAACTCCTGATCTCCTTGTGGGCATTTCTCATCCATGCTGCTTTAGTTTACTAATTGAGATATTTACTGCTTAGCCTTTGCCAAACTAAAAATAAACAATTCCATAAAGCTATCACTACTAGTCTATGTACCGCTGTGGAACTTCAATTCACTGGCTTCTAATTATAAAGCAACATAAGGAAAGCCTGTATTAAAATTGGTCAATGCATGTGGTAATGTTGTAGTGTAAAATTCTGGAATGAAAATACACCCACACCTCACTCAAATGGAATCATCGGGGGTCCATGCTAAATGTGAAATAAGGTCCTGTCTGGTACTTCTAATAACACCTCCTCCCCCCGGGATGTGGTCCACGGTCTTACGTCGCACTCAGTTCCAAACTAGTATATACAACAAATGGACAGTCAGACTAGGCTACGTTTTGCCTCCCCAGTCACACCATGTATTTTCTGGTCATGGATCCCTGCATATGTCTCTTCCTCTTCCCGGAAAGCTCCGCCACCTGCCCACTCAATCCCCCTGTAAGATGTATACATACCACTACCCCCTTCAGGCCTAGCTCAAAATTCTTCCCCTCTCCTTCCTCCCTCCTGAATTAACTATTCTTCCCGCAATGACCTCAATATATGTTGTGTACGATGTACAAAGATAGTATGTATCACACTTTAGTTACTGGTTTACATGCCTGCTTCCTCTGTCATCTTTGTCTCTATACCCTCGGCCCAGCTCAGTGCTTGGCACACAGAAAGTGGGCAGTGAGTATTTCAGGATTGGATGTTGTGATACTCTTGTCACAGGGGAAAGGAAGGCTGCTATCTTTATGTGTAGCTGGAGAATCTGCTTAAGTCTTACATGAGGAGGCAAAAACTTTTCAGACATGTTAGAAAAAGGTGCTTGGAAGAGAATGGTTCTAATGGCTCTGCCAGTTGGAGACCATGCTGCTAAAGTAATCAGCTTAAAGAAAGCCCTGTGGACTCTAACCATCCCCAGGTCAGACCCCCCGCTGGGGCAGGAGACAGAGCTAGAAACCTGAGGCTCTGCAACCCCTAACAATTGGGTGACATAAATGCATTCTCCAACACCAATACCCATCTGGGAGTGAGAGGGGCACTACTAATAATTATATGAGGATAACAGTCATAACTGAAACTACCCATCACAAACTGGTACTTACAGTTCCCCAGTGTAAAGGGGTTGTCAATCTCACCATCAGTTTTCAGAATGGGCTACCTAATTACCGATATTCTAAATTGACTATAGGCCAGGCGCGGTGGCTCACATCTGTGATCTCAGCATTCTGGGAGGCCGAGGCGGGTGGATCACTTAAGGCCAGGAGTTAGAGATCAACCTGGCCAACAGGGCAAAACCCTATCTCTACTAAAAATACAAAAATTAGCTGGGAGTGGTGGTGCACGCCTGTAATCCCAGCTACTTGGGAGGCTGAGGCCGTAGAATCACTTGAACCTGAGAGGTGCAGGATGCAGGGAGCAGAGATTGTGCCACTGTACTCCAGCCTGGGTGATAGAGTGAGATTCTGTCTCAAAATAAATAAATAAAAATAAAAAATAAATTGACTATAGAAAAGAACTGTCATAATTGCAATCCTTTTTATAAAATAAAACAAGTTAACACACTTCTACAAACAAATGTTGAGTTACACATCAACTGATGTTTCTTGAATCCTTCCCCAACTTTCCCTCTATTTGGGAAACTATACATTATGTTTCATTGCCTAGAAACATGATATAGTCTTGCTTTCCAACCTCCTTTCCCCTTCCACTTTCCTATGTTGCCTTCTCTCCCCTCTTGCAGGTTCTTTCTGACTTGGTAGGCTTTTTATAAATTCCCAGAATGTTAGAACTAAAAGGGAACCTCAAATGTGTTTCATCAAACCCTCTCAATTTACAGTTGAAAAAAAAAAAAACCTACTAAAAAATCCCCAAGGGTCACAAAGAATTTGAAGTCTGCTTATAGGTTGCACAGCGAATGATTTAAAGGCAGAGGTAGGATTAAAATATTTTTATCTAAGGAAACCTATTTTATAATACTCTGGAGCTCGGGTATGCAATCTTTTGGCTTCCCTGGGTCACACTGGGAGAATTGTCTTGGGCCACACATAAAATACACTGAAACTAACAGTAATGATTGCTGATGAGCTGAAAAAAAGAAAAGAAAAGAGCATCACACACACACAAAATCTCATAATGTTTTAAGAAAGTTTACAGTTTGTATGGGGCTTCATGTAAAGCTGTCCTGGGCCGCCAGCTGGACAGCTTACTCAGCTTGCGGCCTCGATGGTTTTGAATGCGGCCCAACACAAATTCATAAACTTCCTTAAAACATTATGAGATTTATGCACGGGCCTTTTTGTTTTTTTCCTTTTTAGCGCATCAGTTGCCATTAATGTTAATGTCTTTTATGTGTGGCCCACAATGCTTCCTCTTCCAGTGTGGCCCAGGAAAGCCAAAAGATTGGCCATACCTGCTCGAGAGGTAATACAATAATGGATTCAAAAAATTGTCAAAAGCACTTAGGCATTCAGGGAACGACTAGAGAAGAACGTAAATCAATGCATTAAAGATGTATCATACCTCTCTTATGTGAAAGGCACTCTGCTAGGCACCGGGTCAAACAAAGAAGACATGCTCCTTGCCCCTAGTAGGGAGTTCAACGTGGCCAAAGAGAAAGTAGATGGTAAAATACTTGGTAAGAAAGGTACAAGGGGGAAAATTTACCAAAGCATAACAAAATGCGAGTCAAATCCAGCTGGGTGTGAGAGCCTGGTGAAGGAGAGTCAAGCCAGTCTCTCCAATTGGTTTGCTTTAATTCCCACTCAAAACACTGAGTAAAAAAGAATTTCTTGTTAGTTATGGAGCTGAAATATTTATTCACAATCACTCAAAACCAGAAACAACTTAAATGTCCATCAACTGTTTAACGGATAAACTGTGGTATAGTCTTACCATGGCTAGGAGGAGTAGAAATAAAAAGGAACAATGCTACATACAGCACTTGGTTGAACCTCAAAAGTAGTACACGTAGTTTAAAAAGCCAGACACCAAAGACATATATTATGATGTCATTCACAGGCCATTCAAGACAGGTAAACACTAAGGGACAGAAAGTAGATCCATGTTGCCAGGATTTGGAAGTAGGAGAGGAGTACCAGGGAGCAAAAGGGCACAAGGACACGTTTTAGGTTGATACAAATGTTCTTCTACGTTATGACTATGATCTTTCCACAATTCTATATATTTGTCAAACCATCTTTACCTGCACAGTTAGAAATTGGTGATATTTTATTATACTTAAATTTACCCCAATAAAGCCGATTTTTAAAAGGAGCAAATCAGTGGCTCACACCTGTAATCCCAGCACTTTGGGAAGCTGAGGCAGGTGGATCACTTGAGCGTTGAGCCCAGGAGTTCAAGACAAGCCTGGGCACCTGGTGCAATCCCATCTCTACAAAAAAATGTACAAAAATTAGCCAAATGTGGTGTTGTGTGCCTGTAATGCCAGCTCTCAAGAAGCTGATACAGAAGGATCACTTGAGCCCAGGGAGGTCGAGGTTACAGTGAGCCATAACTGCACCACTGCACTCTAGCCTGGGTGACAGAGTGAGACCCTGTCTCAAAAAATTAATTAATTAATTAATTAATTAAAGGAGCAAATGATCTAGAGTAGGAACATCCA
Organism: Mandrillus leucophaeus; assembly: GCF_000951045.1. NCBI lineage: Eukaryota > Metazoa > Chordata > Mammalia > Primates > Cercopithecidae > Mandrillus > Mandrillus leucophaeus. Next base: position 605,543 of record NW_012102255.1, on the reverse strand, counting down.
CCTTTATTCTCCAAGTTATTCACATCACCTGCAATCCAGGCATGTGTGGGCCATGTCAATGTTTTCTTCATAAAAATTCAGAATTAAAAGGAGTGAACAAGGACTGGCTAGGCCTCAAATACAGACTACATATACATGGAGGCATAGTCACTCCTTTTTACCAATTATAGTTCTGGTTGATTGCATTTTCTGAAAATGGTCACAATGATATTTACCATCCCATTTTTTAGAAATGGGACTGAAGCATTAACCTTATATTTTTGACACTCAACTTTTCCATATCATTTATTATTTTAAATCTTGCAATTTAAAAAATGTTCATGTCACAGAGCAAAAATGATTTGTTAAACAGATTTTTTAAAGTATATTTTCTAATGACGTTAAATTTAGCTCAACAATGACCCTGGGACAGAAACAATGAAAGGCTCAAGTCTGGGAACAAGGACTGGGTAGTTGTGGGGTTGGGGCACCAATCCCACCTTCTATGTTCCTATTCACCTTTTTACTGATGTCTAAAGTTCCAGTGTGAGACATACAACTCTTTTGGTTAAAAGGTGTTTCCCTTTTAAGATAAAATATTGAGAGCTTTGTGATAGTAGCATCTAGGTATGAAAAAACTTGTGAGAATTTATAACATGCTTATTGGCTGAAAATCATTAAGGAATACAGACAGAAGGGGCAGGGAGGTGCTGGGTACTGATGTGAGTTTAGACAGAAAATGTACATTTGTCCCAATATTGGTGCTATTAGCTTTGATAGCTTGATTAACATCACTGGTGTACCAGATGATATTCAATGACTGGCCTCCAGGGGGACAGGAAATCCCTCTTTTGTAGTATTAACCAATTTTCAGTGTAGACACTTCCACCATGCCCTATTTTAAGCTACCGAAGTGACATCCCTGAATACCAAGTTGGGAAGAAATACACATAACTGGCTCTCATGAGCTGGTACAAGTCAGACTCAGCAAAACAGTAGTTAGGTGAGCTCTCGCAGGCTTCTCTACCGTAAAGTTACTGTTTCCTCTTTGTATCAGGTTGGTGCAAAAGTAATTACCTTTAATGGCAAAAATCACAATTATTTTTGCTCCAACCTAGTAAGTAAGAGGTAATTTGTTGGGAGATGCCGAGACTACGCAAACATCCTATTCTTCAGCGAGCTCTCACCTAATAGTTTTACATCCAAAAATGACTTTTTTGCTCCATCATTCTTTCTCTATTTTTTAGTTAACATTGTAGTATAAGAAAGAGCTTTCCCTTCTCTATCATTTATTAATTCATTAATATCAGCATGAAGTCATGGATTCATATCATATTTAGTGGGTTATAATCCACTATGATGATTATTTTTATGCTCAATTTATCCCGAATTTTGCCAGCGGGAACCCTTTCAAGGTGGTTCCTATGTGACATATCTCTATTATTCTTGTGACTTTCTATCTCCACAAAATGTTGCAGGCTCATCTTGTAATGTCCTTGTACCAGTCTTGGAATCAGCATTTGAACAAGCAGCTCTTTTTGTGCCTTTAATGGAGAATGGTATTTAGAAACCAGGATCTGTCACTAGGTGGTGCTCATTGCTACTGCAAAATCATTGCTTCTAGGTCACCTTGGTGGACTAAGTCTGGATATGAATATACATATAAGTTGATAAATGTGAATATAAATATAAATGTTTATCTGTATCCTATATGAATATATGCATACACATTCATACTGGTCTTTCCAATTACAAGCCAACAACATACACAGAACCTTATCTCCCTTTTTTCCATAATTGTAATTTTTTCCTCAGTAGTAAGAAACTTGGTTCCTATTATCTTCAACATACTTATCTGTTTGTTCAAACTTGGCATACACAGAAAGTAGTTTCAAAATTAATAATCTATGGAAAGCAAATCTACTAGCAACTAGAATTAAATATTTGCTTATAGTTTTGTTTTGTTTTGCCTTGTTTTTTAAACAAATGTATAGGTACTTTTTGAGTTTATTCTCTTTGTGCTCTGGGAAGATGACACCTTGAGAGGCAATGGAGTACAGCCAAAACTCACAGAGCTAGAGGGTCAGAGTATGGCATCCACCACCTTATCACCTGTGTGACTATAGACAAATAACTTTCATCCTTTAATCCTGGGGTTCTTCATTCAAGCAGAACAAAAAATCCAACCTTAAAGGACTAATCATTTTAAGACGCTACCAATTACTAATGTTTACACATAAGCTAAGGTCCTTACATGCATTCTTTTATTTAATCCTCATACCAACCATAGAAAGTAGGTTCTCTTAGTATCTTCACTTTATAGGTAAGAAAATGGGGGCCTAGAGAGGTTATACAGTATGTTCATGTTCTTTAGTTCTTAAAGGTTATAGTCAGGAAATCCAGGGCTCTCTGACTCCACGGTGAATCACTATGCTTCAATCTCTTCTTTTATCAGGGATGTAGAGAAATGAGAGAAGGGTGAAAGGATAACAAGTTTCTATTTCAATTGTCTCTATGAGAGTGTGCCATTTAATAGCCATATTATCCATCTTAACAGCCAAATCCCAAGCAACTAGTTCTCCTTCTTCTTTCCCTGCTGTCCTCTAAGCTATTAGATTACTTTCTCCTACAATGACACCATCAATTAGTTGTGTCCTTCTTAAAGACATATATTCAGCTTTGCAAAAACATTGAAAGGTACCACAAACACATCTCCTGCCTCAAGTGGCCACAGACTCTAGAAAAGATGAGGCGTGTGCATCCATCTGGAATGTGCATCAAAATTGAGTCCATAGAGAAGAGGAACCTTCGTTTTGCTAATTTATCCCCAGAATCCGGAACAGTGCCTGGTATACAGCTGTGTGGCCAATGAACATTTGATGAATGAATAAACAAATGAATGAATGATCAACTACTAAAAGACGGAAAGTACTAAGTATCCTCACAGGGGTAAATATCACCCTGTCTCCTGACTACAGTCAGAGAATGTGATAAGATAATCCCTATTTTTGCCAAGAATTTATTATTATTATTATCGGCAATAAAACAAAACAAAAACAATAATAAAATTGGTAGACAGCATGATGTCTTCCATGTTTGAGAAGAACCCAAAATTCTATGCTTATTTACAGCTAACAGGGGCTATATTCTCTTATTTGAGCAAATGTAGAACTACTGAGAAGAAACAGAAAGGAAAACACAGGAATGAGATTCTGGAATCTCTACTTCCTTAAGTATGCAAAAGACTTAATGGCATCATACATATTTCCTGGAGTAAATTACTTCTATTTTCTTCACTGCAAAGTATGTCAGAACTTCAAGCACAATGTTGAAAGATGAGTTATCAGATCAGAGAATGAGTCATGTCTAGGGAAGAAAGCAGAAACAGAAAGGAGGTCAACTTCTTTCAAGGGAATATACACAAAAGGAAGGAAATATTTAACAGAAACACCTCTAAAAATAATTTTCCCTCCAAAAATGTTCTTACAGTATCTCCAAAATAATTTGAAAACTTACCTTCAAGGCAAAAGGCAGTACAGTAGACTAGCTATTGCCTGTTTCTATTACATATGCACAATCCCATTTACTTTTAAAACAAAACCACAGACTCTTACTATCAACTCCAGTTACTGTCGCATCATCCTTTGCATGTCTGTACTTTCTATTTTAAAAGGCACATTCAAATGCACCGACCTCGCTATTCTTCATAACATCTCTATGGGGCCGGGAGATGGAACAGATATTCCTGTTTGATAGATAAAGCATCTCAAACTCAGGGAATTAAGAGATTTTTCTCAAAGCCATGCAGTATTAGTAAGTAGCAAAGCTGGAATCCAATTCTGTCTTCTCACTCCAAGTCCAGTGTTCTTCCCATTCCATGGCACTGCCTCACATGGGGTTTGTTTAATCAAACAGTGGATTGCGCATCCATTCAACAAATACTTAAGCAACTACTTTGTGCCAAGCACAAAAGTATGGGGATGCATCAGTGTGCAAGATGTAGACCACGGCCCCAAAGAGTCTATGGTCTAGTGAACAAAATAAACAAGTTTTGGGGGGAAAAAACAACTCATGGTATAGTAAATATTAAAGTAGGGCTAAATTCCTACCATTATACAGGTGGAAAGGATAGGAAGTGGGGAGTGGCTGGGGACAGGGAGGAAGGATTTCAGGAAACTTAAAAAAAAAATCAGAAGCTTAAAATATGAGTAGTAACCTGCTATACAAAGAACATAAAGAAGATTATTACAAGTGAAGTGGACAGTTTGTGCAAAGACTCAGGGTGGAGAGAGAACCAGGCGCCCCGAGAATACTGCGAACGGTTTTGGCATGGCTGGATGCTGGAGGATATATGCTGTGGGGCAGCAGTGCGCAGTTGGTGGAGGGGAGATTACTGAAGAAAGACGAGACTTGGAGATGTAGGCAGGAGCCAGAACATGAAGCTATTTTTAAGGCCCTCGTCCTGAGGGAAATAGGGAGCCAATGTAGGGTTTTAAGCAGCGGAGTGTTGTGATCACACTCATGCTTTAGAAAGATCACTCTGGCTGCAGTGTGGGGAACAGATGGGGAAGGGACAACATTAGAATCAGGGAAAGCACTTATTACTACAGCAATAGTAAGAGCAATTTCTATAATGGTTTCTTTAGATACGGTAGATACCACAGGTAGATACTGAGACTGAACAGCGTCAGTGCATTTGATAATGCATACTTCATTACTTCTCAGTCTTCAAATGTTTTCAATAGCTCAGGGTGCCCAATGCATTAAGTGATTGCATGGGGCAAAGATCCTGAGAGAGTAAAGCGCCACCATATCCTACTGTATAACACTCGATGCCCGATTAAATGATAAGGACAAATACGCTACTACCTAAAATAAATTTGATCATGATTTTGCCTTTGTATCTTCATATTTTCAAAAATTCATGTTTTCCATTTCAATTTGTCTGTATAAACTAATGACTTTGATGCATTCTTGGCTTTCATCTCTGAAAAATATCACTTGATCTACAAATTCCCAGTAACTAATCCCTCTGATGAGTAACTTCAAATCAGGTATCAGCAGGATCAATATGCATTCTAGTGGCATTTCTATAATATGTCAATGGAAATTCATTATTATCAAATTGTAGCATAATTAATTGAAAAGTTTCTATTCTATTATTAAAATGTTTTACAAATTAATTTCTAGGACATCTTATTAAATGGGGAACATGTTGGCTCCCTTGTGGCTATAAAATTTATTCAGAAATATGTATAATAGTAAGAATTATAATTTATATATTTTTATTATATTTTATCTCATGAGTATGACAGAGTAATGCATCATTTATCTAGAATGTTGAGAATATGTTCCACATACGAGAATTTTCCAGGTATTCGATCCATAGAATTCTGACCATTTGCAGTAGAAATATGTCTAAAATGTGTTAATTATGTCTCTGTTTTCTTAAGCAAACTATACCAAATACAATAAGCTCTCCTTAATAAACAACGTTCATAATTTAAAACAAGGTAGGCCTACGTACTGTCGCTATTCCTTCTGCTAGTGAGCGCCTATGGATCATTGCTCATTGCCAGATCTTTAAGTGCTTAATAGAGTGGCTAGAAACAGAAGGCACTCAATAATATTCATTGCAACAAAGGTCTCAGATGTTATTCTAAAGAACCAAAAGCATACTGGTTTTCTTATAATTTTTTATTGGTTGGTTTGCTGTGATTTGCTGCCATGCTTTTTGTTTTGTTTTTAATTTTTTTCCTTTTTGCTTTTTAACATCTAGAAGTGTGTCATGATAGTTCCACAGATGCTGCACAGACAAGTGCAAGGGCTTTGTGATCGTTACTTGCTTCTTAAAAGCGCTTTTAAATGTATGCCTCAATTTACAGCTATATTTCAAACTAGCCAGAAGTCTAAGTTTGGGCCAGGCGTGCTGGCTAACACTGGTAATCCCAATACTTTGGGAGGCCAAGGCGGGCAGATCACCTGAGATCAGGAGTTCCAGACCAGCCTGGCCAACATGGTGAAACCCCATCTCTACTAAAAATACAAAAAGTAGCCAGGTGTGGTGTGCGTGTCTGTAATCCCAGTTACTCAGGAGGCTGAGACAGGAGAATTGCTTGAATCTGGGAGGCGGAGGTTGCGGTGAGCCGAGATTGTGCCACTGTACTCCAGCCTGGGAGACAGAGTAAGACTCTGTCTCAGAACGAAAAGAAAAAGAAGTCTAAGTTTGAGTAAGTGGGGAACTTCTGTAATAAAGATAGTAGAATTTTCATTATTACTGAGACGGTGTGCCTTTGGTCAAACATCCAACATGCATGTATACAGAAATTACAGCTGTATTCTATGGACTAGTAACCTTGACTTGGCAACAAGACCACTGTAGTCCGTTTTTAAAGTTTGATTGAGAACTCTGTAACCTCTCCATCTTTGCACACAATTCTAGAGGTAAAAAGCACTATATTTACAGAAGAAAAAAGCCAACCTGAGCCCAAATTTTCTGATTCCTACTCCACTATTCTCACTCTTCTAAATAAGAAAAATCTTGTTCTTGATACAATAATTAAGTCACTTTCTTCAACAAAACATTTTGACTTTTAGTCATTTTATGATTTAACATTATTTCTATTTGACTTTGTAGTACTTGCTTGAAACTATTCTTATCTACATCCTTAATTATTTCCTCTGCTTCAATAACCTGTATCTGCTGGATCTTTCTCTTCCTCTAGCCATTTCTTAGTATTCATCCTCACCATTCCTGTAGCTACAGAGCTGCCCTTTCCATTCCTGGAGACCTACTTCTTCCAGCCTTCTAAATCTATCTTCAAACTAATTTCCACAAGGTAGCCTGCCCTGAGTATATTCAAACCAGAGGACTTTGTGCTCTGAGAAAATAAGTATAAGCAACTGAAATCCTAAAATACCCCTAAAAACAACAGGATACTTTCAGCCTTTATCCCTTCGCATGTAAGCTCCACTGCCAGCAGGGCACCTGTACATAAGGAGGCAGAAGTTTAGAGAACAGGCTTTGGTGTCTGCTAGACTTACCCTCAAAGTCGCAGTTCCTCCATTTACTAGCTGTGTGCCCTAAGTCAGTGGTTCCCAACCTTTTTGGCACCAATGACTGGTTTCGTGGAAAATAATTTTTCCATGGACCAGAGTGGGGGTGTGGGGATGATTCAACTGCATTCCATTTATTGTGTGCTTTATTTCTATTATTATTACACTGTAACATATAATGAAATAATTACAGCACTCACCATAATGTAGAATCAGTGGAAGCCTTGAGCTCGTTTTCCTGCAACTAGACAGTTCCATCGGGGGTGATGGGAGACAGTGACAGATCATCAGGCATGAGATTCTCATAAGGAGTGCACAACCTAGATCCCTCAAATGCACAGTTTACAATAGGGTTAGTGCCCCGACGGGAATCCAGTGCTGCTGCTCTGACAGGAGGTGGAGCTCAGGTGGCCCCAGGTTGGGAACTCCTGCTCTAAGGAAGTCACATAACCTACGACTCAGTTTTCTTGAATGAAAAATAAGGTTAGTAACAGCGCCTCTCCTCATAGGACTATGAGGATATTACGTATAAAATACTGTTAGTACAGCACGGATATATAGTAAGTTAAAAATAGTAATAGTACTTATTATTATTATTGTCATCCTTACTATTTCCTAGAAGATGACTACTCAAACTGGAACAATCAATATAATTATCTCAAAGACAGCCATGAGGAAAGAATAAAAATTTTCCTTGATTTACTGACATAAGCTCCACAGTGGGAGGCAGCATAGACCAGCACTGCACACACAGGGCTGGGCTTCAGCCCGGGCTCCCCCGTGTGCTAGGTGTGTCACGTCAAGGCGGACCCTCATATCAGTCTAAGCCTCACTTTTCTCATTAAACAAATGATATTATCAGGATTATGTGAGAAGCTCCACATAAGGCAACTGGCAATGTCCAGCCCAGATCACCATTTGAAAGGTTCCTAAACTGTCTAAATCCAGTTAACAGATTAACAACAGATTGTTAATCCTAGTTAACAATTAAATCTAGCTATTTAATTGTCAAATTTATTTTCAACAACTCTTCAACATATAAAGGCAAAGACGGGACAGTAAGATATAGAAGAACTTATTATAATGTGATGCTTGTACATTTAATCGTTCATCTGCTCTTCAAGTAATGGCCAGTAAGCGGTAGCTTCCTCTGTCTTCCTCCTCCTCCGCAAAGTGGCAGTTCTTCAGAAAAAGACTAATCAATATGAGTACTGGCTACTGCCTCCAAAATTCAAGAAAAAGATGACATGATTTTCTTGTTTTAATAAAATGGTTCCTATTTTTGTAGAAACAATTCAGGGTTTAAGCTCATGGGAATCTAACTGCATCTCTAATGGGCATCGTGGGAAAGCTGAAAAAGTGAGAAACAAAAGTGTAGGGTTGTGACATCTGGAGTGGCAGCCACTCCAGATTTATATATGTTATATAAATCACATGTTGAAATAATACTATTTTCTATACATTGGGTTAAATAAACTATGTTATTAAAATTAATTAAAATTAATTTCACCTGTTTCCTTTTGCTTTTTTGTTTTTTTTTAATTGAGACAGAGTTTTGCCTGTTGCCCAGCTCACTGCAACCTCCGCCTCCTGGGTTCATGCAATTCTCCTGTCTCAGCCTCCTGAGTAGCTGTGACTACAGTTGTGCGCCATCATGCCTGGCTAATTTTTTTGTATTTTTAGCAGAGACAAGGTTTCCGCACGTTGGCCAGGCTGGTCTCGAACTCCTGACCTCAAATGATCTGCCCGCCTCAGCCCCCTAAAGTGTTGTAATTACAGCTGTGAGCCACTGCGCCTGGCCCCCTTTTACTTTTTAAAATGTGGTTATTTGAAAATTTTAAATGACATGTGTAGTTTACATTTTGTGGCTCCCTCTGTATTTCTATTGGACAGCACCGGTCCGAGTGCCACTCCTTTGTCTACCACCCTATAGCAAAGCAGCATTTTAAATCCTGATTCCACAAATAAAAATAACCAGGTGCCCAAAACTACTAAACATAAGTGCCTCAGGAAGATATCAAAACTCATAATTTTCAAAAACTATTAAAATGACCCTTTTTAACCTGGATAAATTTCTCATTTAATTCAGCCACTCACCTATTATTTGAAAGGAGAAACAAAGGAGAAGAATTCTGATAGAACACTAAGAACAACAGAAGCTGAAGTAGTCACCACAATATACCAAAACGATCCTTGTTTTTTTTTTTTTTTTTTTTTTTTGCAAATCTGATTTGGTTTGAAGCAACTCCCAAAATACATATTCACATTTAAAATTAAATTACAAAGCATTATGAAAAAGTTAATCCATACAGCCAAGCTGGCAAATTATTTTAAAAATGTTCGGTTATGTACCTGGGTCGCAGACTCCTTCCTAACAAGTGAATGTAAATAAAATTGGAAAATCTTCATCATTGGATAGTCTTTCTATAATTTTTAAATGGCGAATAGATTCTCTGAAATGTTTCCCCATGGATTTCTTTACTCAATCTCTAGTAATCATCCTTGTATCATTCATTACTTGTTTCTAGTAAGAAACGACTAGTTTCAAAGTTCATCGAGAGAACCTTGCAGTCTTATTAGCCTGTCAATCAATGTGTCAGCCAGTTTAGGAAGCTATCCCACTGCCTGGGGAGTTAATCTGTTGCCTTTGTAGTTTTCGCTTATTCCCAAACATTTTCTGCACCTTGAGGAATACAAATAAGCCAGTGAATGGTTTCAAACTTTTATAAAAATTGCTGGAGTTGATTTGTTGAAGGAAATGTAATTTGAGAACCCAGAGAGCGGGGGGTGGGGGGGGGTGGGAAAGCTAGGACCACACATAGTAAGTCTTCATGAGAATCACAATTCCAGTCGTTATCGTTACAAGACGGTTATTTATAGAAAACCTCACCAGTAGAAACTGCTTGACATAATTATAATTTATAGGCACCTCCAAGTGTATTTACAGAAAAATTAGCACATTATGAGTGCTAAACTTCTCGACTTCCAGAGCTTACTGCCCATGAGTTGCTCTATTTCTTCCTAACACAGGAAAGAATACACATAAAAGGGAGGAATATTGCCATATCGTGGGTTGAAGGAAAATAAAATCTAGTGCAGAGTCTGACTTCGGGGCCCATACTTCAAATCTGTGCCAATAATTCCTGGCAGGAGATTGTCTAAAACGTTTATACAGGAGAGCAACCACAATACCATCCTATTCTATGAAATCTCATTCAAAGAGTCATGCTTTAAAAGGCGTCTGACTTCAATGAACTGACTGGCAATCTAGTTATGTAATTGTCAAATTTGTTTTCTAGAATAAACACATAATTTAAAATAAATAGAATTATCACATAAAGGCAAAGTTGGGACAGTAAGATATGGAAGAACTTGGAACATGACTCTGGCACAGCTGTCTGGCTACTCTTGAAGTCTGGTCAAAGATGCTTCCCCACCCCACACTCCCATTTTAGAGAAATGACTAAACGAAAATTGAAAGTTACCAACCTATCTACTCTTTCCATGAGCCATCTGTGTTCTAATGACAGTGAAGTTGCGGGGCAGGGCGGGATGGAGTAGGGTGTTGCAGAGATACAATAACGAATAATGATGAGATACAATAACGATGATACAATACTGATGAGATACAATAACGAATAACCCCTGTATGATAGTTTGCAGCAGTCCTACTACAAATTAATTCAGTTCAGTTTTTCCCCAAGTGTATTCCTAAAAACCTGATTCCTGGAAGATGTGTGGAGATTTGATAGAAAAGCTTCCGTAAGTCATATAAATTTGGGAAACCCTGAAACCTAAATTCCTTTCTAAGAGACTCACAGTGTGCACTAACATATTAAAAGTGCTGAGAAGCCCTTACTGTCAAGAAACCTGGTTTAGCCTGTTGAATACAACTTTCCAAAAGGAACTGGAGACAGAAGCTATTTTTCACAACATCCACCATCAGAGGCAATATAGTGTAATGGATAAAATCATAGGTGGGAGCCTAACTGCCTCGGCTTAAGTGCCTACTGCACCACTTAGTAGCACTGTGACCTGGGTCAAGGTACTAACCTCTGAATACCTCAGTTTTCTTATCTGTCAAACGGGGTTTATGGCAGAATCTACCTGGAAGGGTTATGTGGGGATTAAGTGAGTTAGGGTATAGAATGTGCCTATCACAGGGTAAGCAGCGTGTATGCGGGAGGTTATCTTCACTACCCCTCCCAGAAGTAGTTCCAAGAAGCAGGGTAACTGGGTGCCATGGCTGACGCCTGCAATCCCAGCACTTTGGGAGGCCGAGGCGGGTGATCACTTGAGCCCAGTCAGGAGCTTGAGATCAGCCTGGCCAATATGGTGAAATCTCGTCTCCACTAAAATCACAAAAATTAGCCGAGTGTGACAGTGCATGCCTGTAATCCCAACTACTCGGGAGGGAGAGGCAGGAGAATCACTTGAACCCGGGAGGCGGAGGTTGCAGTAAGCTGAGATCACGCCACGGCACTCCAGCCTGGGCAACAGAGTGAGACTCCAGCAAAAAAAAAAAAAAGTTCCAAGAAGTGAACTTGGTAATTACTGTTTGCAAGCTAAAGAACCTTTGTGTTTTGTTTGTTTCAAGAACCAGTAACCGTGTGCCAAAATCCAAAATTAATTTTTTTTTCCTTTCCAAAACAGGCTGTGAAAGTCTTGCACTGAAGGATTTTAATGGGGTTTCTCAGACAAGTCATATCATCAATGAGAACAAAGAAGTATAACGTGGGATGCAGGAAGAGCACTAGACTCAGTGAAAGGAAATTCACTCCACTTTTTGCTGTCACTCACCCACTGTTGGTACTAGGCAAATCACTTAGCTTCTCTCAATGTTCTCACACATTATAAGTGTTGGGCTAGATGGGAGTTTCATTAATTCATTTAAGATGATCATGAGTCACAGAAAGTTTATAACTTTATATACTATTTTCTAGATTTTACACACACACACACGTATGTGTATATGTAATTACATACACCTTGTCTGGTAGGTTGTAAGATACTTGTGAAAAAGGATCACGGACTCTTTATTTGGAAAATTTACATAATGCCTAGCGTAGCTAGAACAGAACATGTGCTCAATAAATGTTGACTGAACACCTGTTTAACAGCAATCAACTTGTTATCCCTTCATTCAAGAAAATTAAAGACTTGTACCACATAAGACACTTTACTAGGCACAACTAAATTTACATATTTCTGGGAAGCTATTGGTTCTACCTGTAAGAAGTTTGCAATTTAATTTGTGATACGACTGTCAAATGATGACACTGATTGTTGCAGTTTCTTTTTACTGCCTTTCAGTTTGAATCCCATAGTTCAGGTGAGTTTTATGTTACTATTTTACAAAGCAGCACCATGCTGGTAGCATTATTATATAAATAAATTTGGTAATTATGATGGAAGAGATGGCAAAATCAGTATACTACAACCAAAGCAAGGCTACTCCATCAATTTTACATAAAATTTTAGATTAATAAGAAGTTATTAGATAATTAATATGAAGTTATTAGATAAGAAGTTATTAATAAGAAGAATTCCTTAACAAGTGGGAGAAAAAAGTACATTTTGCAGATGATTTTAAAATACAGGTCATCAACTTCCATTTACTAGAAGAAATCACTTACCATTTTTCCTTCAAAATATAGTTGTATATTGCCTCATCCAGATTTAAAAAAAAAAGACCAAAATTGATGATCTTGATATACAGCATAGGAGTAAATCAACATCTTCTATAACTGCTAATATAATTTCAGTTCTTTGTATTTACCGACAAAAGCATGCCACAAATCACAGACATTCTCTGTAAACTCAAAACATCCCAAAACATCCAGCCTTAATCAAACATAACCTATTTGATCCGGGCAGTTCTGAAACAAGGCATGTCAATACAGTACTTATTTACTTTGTGTCTTTAATCTCTGTGAACAGTGTGCAGAAACTTTTGTGGATTATTCACGAGATCTTTAAAACCTCAAAATAATTGTGCATTTTTATCATGTTTCCTGGTGATAGCTTCTTAATAGCTCCTCCTCTATTGGCGTCTCTTTGTCAGAAATGTAATGTAGTAAAATTTTCAAGGAAAACTGTGGTAGACAACAGCCCGCATAAGTGGTATGTACGAATTGGCCACACAGAGTATTAGCAGGGATATCTTTGGTTTGCAGAGGAGAAAGTTACATTTTAATCGGTCTTAGAAAACAAGAAAGTCCTCATTTCTTGCTTCACTGTATGTATACTGTTCTTTTTGTAAATAGTACTTGGGTTTGCAGGTGTCTGCCCAAAGGCAGGTCACTGAAAGTCAATGAAAATCAGGTCAACCTCAGCAGCAGAAATTCACCTGCAGATTGTGGCAGGCAAATGTGTATTTTAAAGAGCACTATTCCTACTGAAACAATCAAACTGGACTTAACAAAATGAACAGAGATCCAAAACAACAAAAGCAACCAACAGCATCTATTCTAACATTGCAAATTTCTTAGATATTACAGATGTCACCCAACAGTGCATGCATTTGCTTCCCATATGTGAACAAAACTGAGGCATCACAAGATAAATTTGAATGGAACGTTAACCTTCACTTTAAATTTTTTTCTTTCCTAGCTGACGACACAATTTTAGTATTATCATAATGGAGCTTCTGGCTGGAAAAAATTAAATTAATGGATGGATTTTAAAAAGCTTAGAAACTTAAAAAAAATAAACAACTTTCAAATATCTATACTTGATGGTGTCAAGAGCCAAGATGAATGTATTTCAACTGCAACTTCCAAACTAAACTCACAAATTACTACCATTATGCTAAGTGTTAGCTACCCCACTGTGCAGTTTTGCTTTGTGAATTTTTACCTTCCTCTATGAACACTTTTAGCCACTGATCGCACAGCCTTTCAATGTTTTCTGCCTTTTCCTTTAAATAAACTGGCTCTGGCTCCTTCCATCTGGTTCCCCTTCCGTCAGCAACCCTGCACCTGTTCACACCTCCTCTCCTGTTGGATTCCACTGAACATTTCCTCCTCTGCCAGGGCTATTCTGGCACTCGCAACCTTTCTGTCATTCAATCCATCTGTCAGAAGTGAACTTTGTTTACCGCAAGCTTCTGCTTTCTTCTTCAAGAAGCAAAGCCCCTCAAGGTCATTGTCAAATGAACTGTCGGCATGGATTTAAATCCTCTACTGCTAACCAGCAGAAGATGAAGTTCTGTTGTGTAATGTACTTGTGAAAATTACTTTTGGGTTCAGGAAGACAATAATTTGGAGTCAAAGTAGTAAGACATGGTGTTTTAATGATCATTTGTAAAACCAGACAGCTGATAAGTATTTTCTTCATGTGTGTCTGCACTTCTCATTATATTGAATGTGAACTATATGTATAAGAAGCAAAATAAAAGTTTTAAAGTGAAATCAAAATATCATAAACAAGTTTACACTATGTAAAAATTGCATCATACTAGATAGCATTAACTTGAGGAATAAATATTTTCACTAATGAATTAGCCAAGGGAGAGAGTATTCCAATTAAGAAATTTTACACTGAAAGGCTTAAAATGTACAAATATGTACCATTTCAATTATAAGCTATATATTAACACACAGCTCCATTACTGCTTTGAAAAACTTAACCCATAATATACAAATCAATTCATGTATATTATAAATTCCATCATTTAAAAAACAAAGTTCCATTTCAATAAAGTTTAAATATATGCTGCCAAACAAACACATAATCTATCTAAAGAAACAGAAGTTGTATCAATAGTCTAGTTCTGTGAAAAAAATAAACTCATAGAAATTAGGTGAAAATTACACTCTCAACTGAATTTATTTTGTGGCAACGATAGCTATCAAGTATTTACTCTCCCTTCATAAATCAGACACGAAATCACTCAATGTTGAATTATTTACTAGTATTTTAGATATCATATTCTTTAGGAAAAGGGCAAACCAATGACTCAATTCAAATTTCTTATCAGAAAATGGAAGATCATTTTTTAGGAGAAAATACATGGCAAAAAGTAACACCGTTATAAATGTGAACTTAAATGTGAACCTAAATGGCACTTCATTCACAAGGCTGCTTTTATATTTTGAAAGATTATCCTAAGATTTAATCTTATGGCAGATGCTTGGATCAAGTAAAATCAAACGAGTCTGTAAAATTTTCTAAATTTTTAGAAAAAATAAAAATTAAATATTTTTTATTGATATAAAATTGAATGTCAATTTTATTAACAAAAGCAGTGGAGAAAACATGGAATTTAAAATTTAAATGTTAAAGTTCTGATTAAACATTTATAATTTATAAAAAGGATTTTATCAAAGCAGTTTTTCAGACATATTTTTAAAAACTGTGAGGCTAAATTAAAAACAAAACCAAAACCAAAAGGATAGGTTAAAATCTAAGTACTGAGACATGCTTCTTAGCTATAATTCCAATTTTATTGCTGACTTTCAAAATACCCAGTGTCATATAAAAATCATTCTCATGTAATATACAATGTAATTCAATATATGGATTTTATACTCAAAATATGAATTCTAGGGGGTGTTTTCTTCTTCATCTTCCTGAAACATCATTTCTAAATAATTTCTCTTCATGTGGAGGAAATTTCAAAAATATTGCTTAAGTTTACCCAGCAAGTTTGTTAAAGCTTTTCTGGATATTTTTTCCTTTAGTGTAATCTGTGCTTGACAGTAGTTGGGTCACCTGGATCCCTGCTTCTGAATAGCATTGAAAGAATCCTGGTAATTTGATCACTTCCATGGTCTGATTTGCTATATAAAAGAAAGAAGCATTTGCAAGATGCTAGTTTAATAGAGGCTGCTTAAATCACCGTGAAGGAACTCTTCACTCTGAGTAAACTGCGTTTCAAAAACGCACTAGTAGCCTTCTTTTGGATAATTTGTACGATACGAACATAAACAAATGAAAAACAATCAGTTTTAACATCACTTCCAGTCACACGCAGACGCATAAATGCGATACACACATACACTTTTCTCTTCCATAAACACGCAAGAAAAAGAAAAGGGAAACGAAATCATTACTTTTATAAATGGACTGATTTAGGAATTCAGAGAATATTGTTAATATTTACCTGCTTAATGCGTAATTGCTTATCTTATCTTTCAAACAGAAAAACTAGGAAAAAGTTTAGATAGTTTGATACTAACACCGGAAACACAAATTTTACAGGGGAAAAAAAAAAAAAAAAAGAAAAAGAGGCATTGAAGCAATGTTGCCAGGTTACACTACCGAAGAGTAGAGCCGTTTCTAAGGGCACTGCTAGGTGAAGACGAAGAGCTGATGTCACTCACATTCTTTAATATCAGTTTTCCTAAAACAGCATATGGACGTAGGATGGAAGGTAAAATATTTAAACTCCTTAATAAAGAACTGACCTTAATTTATCTACATTCTGAATGAGACTTGCAGTTCCGCTTTTCTAAGAACTGCAAATGATGAAAATACTGTAATTATCTCTGGTTTATTTTTTTTCTGCCTATATATTTATTATGAAGTCTTTTAACAACAGAGGATATTCATTTTTCCACCCCCTTCCTCAATTACCTTAAGGCAAGACCTTCTTTCAGATGTGGAAATATTTTCAGGGCTGCAGGACAAAGAACTGGGATATTTTCATAGAGTTGATCAAGGGGGAAAATGGATTTGCGAGATTCTGTTAAGAGTAAGAAGAGACTAAATGACAACTTTAAATCTGCCACAATCATTTACTAATGTGCTGCTATATCAAATAAGTCTAATTTTTTGACAGCACCAAATTAGATTTATTGCAGAAACTGCTGCATAAATAGCATATGGCTGTGTTATACCACCTATTTCAAATCCTGTAAGGTTCCCCTCCCCCTCCCAAATGAATGAATTGAGCCAAGCTATAAACCTTCTGTAGAAAAAGAAATAGACAAGTTCAAAGGCAGATGTAGGAGATCTGCATTTCTTTGTTAAAGTCATCATTTTAATAAAATGTCCCAACTCTATACTTCAAGAACCATGACTCCTTAATAAGTTATCAAATTTTAACAGGTCAGTTTTCTCTTTTATTTGCAGAATGATTTGGTTTGATTTTTGTTTTAAGGTTTTTGGCTCTGAATTATGCTTATATTTTGATGTTCAACTGACAGTTACATGGGGGAAAAAAGAAGGGCAAGTGACTGAATCAAACACAGCTTAAATGAGCTTATGAAAAATTATTAAGTAGGAATGCATGTATCACATGGTTCTTTTTAGTTTTTCATTTTGTGAAAGACATATGTGGTAGAAAGCATATCAAAAAACCTTTTCTAATTTTAACTATAGCTTTGATACTGCAAACTCTTTGATGCATAAAATGTATAAAGTGATCATTCCATGTGCCACACTGTCTACGTTAGATTGGCAGAACCATACAAACAGCAAAAATCAAGGTTCCATGGTAGCTGGGACTGAAAACTCACAGGACAAATTCAGAGATGGACAATTCTTCCTTTCTCAGTCACTACCCCAATGCCCACCCCCACCCTCCAAGTTTGACACAATTCAACTCAATTTTCCTTTTTGAACAAAGTTTCTGTTCTTCTGTAGATGGGAAAGACATTGCAAGGTCTTATCTCAGACCAATGGGCACACCACTGCAAACATCATGGCACTCGGCTACCCCGCAGACTCCCTCGCTGTGGTCAGTCTTCCCAGCTGCCCTATCTGTTACTGTCTGATTAGTTCTGCTAAGGAGCCCCTCCCCTGCCAGCTTTCGGTGCCATCTGTTCTACACAAGATGGCTGCTGCCCAGCAACCTAACACTGCCCTCCTACCTGGCACCCGGCTACCATCCTTACCCCAAAGTGCTAACACAGGTTCTCACTGCTGGCAGAGTCAGGATTTCATTACTACTACTTTGACAAGTGCAGGGTTGTTTGTAATTTCTCTTTTATCCTGATTTTGATTGTACAACCACCTCCCACTGATTCAGTTTGCTTCAGTTTTGTTGCTCACAGATTTTACTCTCCACATTAATCTCCCTCTGGCATGTTACTGCATCTGTTCCCTTTTTTATTATTAATTTTCAAATTCCCACCATTTTTGACAAAAAGGAGGTAATCTACACTCTGTTTCTGCCCATTTCATTTTCTTTAATTTGGAAGATAAGTATGAAAGCATGCCAAAGAAGTTAATTCTCCGTTAACAGTTTATTTTCTGGCATCCCTCAGCCTTTGTATATGAAAAACAGATAGGAATAAATGTTGACTGAATCACAACAACATAGTCGCAACCATTCCTGCATTTAATGAAAAGCAAACATATGAAACAGCATCTAAAAAGTTTATTAGTTACATGAGTTGTCTCATGCTGCCATTCTTTTTCCCACTTTTAACAGATAATTCTTTGTGCAAATCAGTTTGAGTGCAGGATCTGAATTGGGGTTCCTCCACAGTTCTGACTTGGTCTCGATGTTCACTGTAGATGGATTTTATCATTCCTTAATATCATTACCATCTTTCCTCAAACCAAACATCGTTAACTAATTCAATAGTGAATGATTCCGAATAAATGCCTGACTTCAGAAATAGGTTAAGAATAGAGAGCTGCCATCAGTGCCACAAAGCAGAACTGAAAGAGCCCCTAGGTTACAGAGCTGCTTCCATTAGATATTGTTTTGACAAAGAGTTAATATCAGGAATGGCAAGAGAGTTTGCCCTCTAAAGACAAAGAGGATCATTTAAGATGTAGAAAGTCAGAAATAATATATTTAACAATATATTACTCTGTGCCCCAAATTTTTCAGCACCATAGCCTTGCCATAAAGAGCTTCAGTCAGGTGATCATGCCCTTAATTGCTCTAAAGTTTTCTAGACTGAGCAATACACTGACTACTCATTTTTTACCCGAACTCATATTAAAAGCATTGGAGTGCCTGAAAAGAAAAACAATACTTCAGATTTACAAAACGTTGAATGAGTTAAAAAGGTTTTGCATACTCATATATATCCTCATAAAATCACAGTTAAGGTCTGTAGGAAATCAAGTACAATAGGGGATTTTCCCCAAGGTGACAAAAAATAATTAGAAATAGAACTAGGACAAGTGTCAAGATCAAGCAACGTCCAGCCTGGTGAACCACACTTCAGATGAGGCACTGGGCAAAGGGCAAATCTGGAACACTGCCCAAACCACTGCCCAAACCCACGGTGAATGCTTCACCTTGATCACCTATCACCCCCATCTCCTGCATACATTCCAATAGAGACTTGCTCTTTATTTTGTTTACCTCTTTTGTTCATATGGTTCTAATGGTTATTTCCTCAACACTGGGTTCATTCTTTTGGTGAATCTCCTGGTCAGGAATAGGCTTATTGAAGTTAGACACAGGAAAGGTGTCAAAGGGATGCCCTGTTTATTCACGGGCGCCCACCCTGGGGAAGGAACCCCGTTGATACTCTGAAACCCAAGCAGCTTGTGGCTCTCCCTCCCTACCCACCATGACTTGGTCAAGGCAGGAGATGCTCAGCCCTATCACAGGCAACCCTGCCTGCTGGGGAGAGGCCACATAGAGCCAAGGTGGAATAGAGTCTTAGCTCAGCTAGATGGCAAGCTGCTTCCAAACGTTTTCTGACCTGTTTGGTGCCTACTCTGAGCTCCCGAGATTGACTGCATCCTTTGCTTGGCGGCTCTAACAGAGTTGCAGCATAATAACAATGTGTTTACTTGAAGTGGGCCCTGGTCTCCCATGAGACATGGCTTGGGAGAGGGCACTGAGGAGATTGAATATTCCCCAAGCCTCTCACTTGCTCAGGATCCTTAAAATGAGTTTTAATTCCAAGATGTATCAATCAACAAACCACCACATACTTTGTGGGTATTACGGAAACATTAAGGGAAGTAATGCCGAATAACTGATGTAAAGAACACGTTCACTAGGAGGAGGTGTTTGAGAAGAAACTAAGTATCAAAGCCGGGCACAGTGGCACACACGTGTCATCCCAGCTACTTGAAAGGCTCAGGCGGGAGGTTCGCCTTGAGCCCAGGAGTTGGAAGCCAGGCTGGGCAATACAGCGAGACTGTGCCTCTAAAATATATATATATATATATATATATATATATATGTATGTATGTATGTATGTTAATTAATTTTAGAAATTCACCAAAAGAAATTAAACATCAAGTTGATGGGCTTTTGTTATATTCCTTTTACTTCAAAATAATATTGGAGAGCAGAACTTTCTTTTAGAGACATACTCTGGCTTAGGGCTACTATGAGAACAATTCTCTGTTTTTGCTTTTTCTTTCCTATTTTCATTGAACCTGATGCTCATTGTTGTTGAGTCAGGCAAGTGGTGTGGGCAATACATTCTCGGCTTCCTCTGGGCTTCTTCAGGAAATGAGTTGGCTGCCGCTGCCACCATGCTCCAGGCTGTGGGCCTATGTGGCAGGGGAGACGAGTGCATCCCCAGTGGAGATTTTCATTGCATTCACATTTGGGCTTCACAGAACTGAGAGGAGCGAGCCAGGGAACGTTAAGCAGAACCTGCAAACACACATTTCCTGGCAGTGCCTGACTTTCGAACCTCTCCCGCCCCGGGCCACACTGAGACCAGGGTTCTTAGCCCTTCAAACAGGTGGAGCAGAGCAGGCTCAGGCGGTGCGGCGTCCACCAGAGCAAAATGAAATGCCTTTTCTTTCCTGGCTCTCTGACAGCCTGTTTTATCTGATACCGGGTGGGGGAAGGAAAAGAGGACGCAATTTAAAACAGCACCAAGGCCATCTATTTCAAGCCTTGAAGATGTTGGTTGCACATATATCCATTTAAAATTATTTTTGACACATTCTCTGCTTAATTTATTCATGAAAGGAGTACAAGAAAAAAACTGAGCTTAACTTTGAAATGGAAACTTTAAGCTAAAAATTCTTGAATAAAACTCAGGAGAAAAAAAAAAGATAAAAGTTCACTGTAAAATAGCAAGAATATATATCAATGTTATAATATCCTCTTCAAATAAACAGAGAATGAGTTTGGCTTTTTGACCTAAGTTTGTTGTTATCTTAAGATGAGTGCAGTTCCCAACCGTCCCCCCCTTTTTTTTTTTACATTTTCCCAACAATAAAGAGCAGAGGCAACTTTATTCAATGTTTATAGAAAATCTGCTAAACACTCAGTGCCTAACTTGGTGCTGGGGGCACAGAGATGAAAGAGCCCTGGTTCCTGGTCTGGGTGCTGAGATTGTACAACACCGAAAGTATTTCTATCTCAGTTTGAAACAAGCTTTGGCCCTTCGTCCCCTGCCCACTCTCCTCCCTCCTGGATGCCCAACCTCAAGCTTCACCTTCAGAGGCTCGGCTTCCTCATCTATAGAGGATTGTTTTTTCTCAGGTTTGCTGGAAGCAGTGAGAAGCATAGCATCTCAAGCTTCTTGTGGTAAATGATCAGCATATTTGTTTTAATTTCGAATCTTTTGCAAATAGTTTTCTAAAACACAATAAAAATGAATTACTAGAAAAAATTTAAAAGATACCAGAACAAAAAAAGCTCACTGATCATGCACTTGAAAATTGTGGCAATTAAAAATTGATATAAAATTTGCCAAAGACTTCTACAGATTTCAGTACTTATCTTGTCATAGACACTAACAAGCAGCCCATCATGGGCCACAGCTGGAACAGCAGTACTGCAGAGACCAAGCACAGTATATGTGCATGCTGGAGATTTAGCCGTGCATCTTTCCTTTTATATTCTAAGAGTTTTCTAAGTAAAACAACAAGGAGAGCCTGTTGTGAAGAACTGATGATGTCTCTTTGGATCTATCACATGTTGACAGTGGAGAGTATCACGTTCCAATGTACATGGACAAAAATGTGCTCTTCGCTCCCCTCTCTCCACTTCAAACCATTTCTTAGATGAAAAATCAGGGACTGCATTTTTATTCATTTATTATCATTATTATTATTATTATTATTGAGACGGAGTCTCACTCTGTTATCCAGGCTGGAGTGCGATGGCAATCAAAGCTCACTGCAGCCTTAAACTCCCAGGCTCGAGCAGTCTTCCCAAGTAGCCAGGACTCAGGCACGCACCACCATGTAGCCTCCCCAATAGCTAGGACTGCAGGCATGCACCACCATGCCCGGCCAATTTTTTTAATTTTTTTTTTTTTTTTTTTTTGGTAGAGCTGGGGTCTTGATATGTTGCTCAGGCTGGTCTTGAACTTCTGGCCTCAAGTGATCCACCCACCTTGGCCTCCCAAAATGCTAGGATTACAGGTGTGAGCCACGGCACCTGACCAGGGATTATATTTTTAAAAAGACAACAAGGGGCAACAGTGCAGACATTTGGTGTTTTACTCACCCAGGACCCCTGACACCCTTCCCTAGTAAGAGCACCTCCCCTTACTTAGTACAACTTTCTTTCCTTATTCTATGTGGTTTTGAAGGGGCTACCAGCCACAGCACCCAAAAGTGCGTGGGTGCGCCCAAGGATGATCCTAACCAAAGGTTTTGAAATTGGAAGTGAAGGAGCCAGGAAGTCACATTCTTACAGTTTGAGATCAAGGGTATTTCCTTTATCATCAATTTCAGAATGAAGGATGTTTTACTCCATGGTATGGAAGAATCTGAAAGAATTAGCAAAATTCAGATAGAAATTGAGCCCTGTTCTGGAAAGTGAGAATATGATAGCATGCTGGCTCCAGGAAACACTGAGGCCAGCTGCACCTGGATTGTACATAGTCTCATTATAAAAATTTATCACTTTATCCTTTTTGGATTTCAATTAACCCTAAAAGTCCTGACTTGTATTGACAGGCTGGGAAGTCAAACAATTAACTTCAAGAAAATATCTATACTAGAGGCCGGGCACAGTGGCTCACACCTGTAATCCTAGCACTTTGGGAGGCTGAGGCAGGCAGATCGCCAGAGGTCAGGAGTTCGAGACCAGCCTGGCCACCACGGTGAAACCCTGTCTCTATTAAAAATACAAAACTTAGCTGGGCATGGTGCTGCCTACCTGTAATCCCAGCTACTTGGGAGGCTGACACACGAGAATTGCTTGGACCTGGGAGGCAGAGGTTGCAGTGAGCTCAGACCACACCACTACACTGCAGGCTGGGCAACACAGCAAGACTCTTGCTTCAAATTAAAAAAAAAAAAAAAAAAATCTGTACTAGTTACTATGTGGAAACTGAAAGCCCTGGCAAGGCAGCCTCTATCACTCTCCCCACATGATCTATCCATCGTAATAGGGTAACCTAGTGACTCCTCTCCTGTACCCTTTTCTCACTTTCAAAAAGATACAAATCCTATAGGTCAAGCTGCTGTCTCTCTAGGTCATAGGCCAGATCTTCCCATTTGGATTACAAAAGTAGGTCACAGTATAATACCTGTTTGGTGGACTCTCACTTAGATTCCTGCTCTGAGAAATTCTTTGAAGTACATATACATTAGTAAAAAGATCATTTATATAAAAGGAGAAATACGAATTTTTAAGATTTTGTACTTAGGGCAATCCGAGTTCTAAATTCTCTGGATAATAAACAAAAGAAAGCTTCCTGCAGTAGTTCCCCTAAAGATCAGATACAAGAAAAAAAAAATGCAGGATTAAAAAAAAAATGTTTCAGTACATGGGCAAAAGGTATGGAAAAGAATGTCTCAGTAAGCAGTTAATAAGAGTCACATAAATGTTAAGAAGTGGTTGCTTTCTTCAGCCATATCGTAAATTAACCCGACCACGTGTGTGTAAATGGTAGTCGTATGAGAGGAATTTGAATCCTATAGCTCTTTATCTATTTGGACATGTCAAAAACAAATACTTGAAAAATTTCTACTTTTTAATAAAAGCCTCTCTCTCTTCTTGTGTGAAAATTAAGTAAGGAAGTAAAGGAGAATGACAATTGCATTATAACATGTTTAAATGACAATGGCAAATAATAGGCCAAAGGAAACTATGTTTCTTAGGAAAAATTCAAGCCAAAATTCACCGTCATGCATCACGCATAAGGGAGCAGCTAACACTTCTTTCCATTCTTCTTCCTTTCTTTCCTTCTTCCTTTCCTTTCCTTTCCTTTCCTTTCCTTTCCTTTCCTTTCCTTTCTCTCTTTCTTTCTTTTCTTTCTTTCTTTCTCTTTCTTTCTTTTTCTTTCTCCCTCTCTCTCTCTCTTTCTTTTTTGAAATGGAGTCTCACTCTATCACCCAGGCTGGAGTGCAGTGGTGCAATCTCAGCTCACTGCAACCTCCGCCTCCCGGGTTCAAGAGATTCTCCTGCCTCAGCCTCCCGAGTGGCTGGGACTACGAACGCGGACCATTATGCTCAGCTAACTTTTTGTGTTTTTACTGGAGATGGGTTTTCACCATGTTAGCCAGGATGATCTCGATCTCCTGACCTCGTGACCTGCCCGTCTCGGCCTCCCAATGTGCTGGGATTGATTACAGGCGTGAGCCACCATGCCCGGCCAGAAGCAGCTAACATTTATTTCTATTATAAATTAATGTTACTGATTTTCTAAGTTGTCTTTTTCAGAACAATTGCATTAATCCATTTCTCTAGTAATTTACATAGAATCACAGCTTAATGGATAAGGGTACAAGCTTTGCAGGCAAATTACTGGGGTTCAAAATCTGCTTCGATAACATATCAGCTGTGTAACCTTAGATGATTCCTTTCCTTCTCTGTGCCTTAGTTGCCTCAGCTGTAAATTAGAGAAAATAAGAATCTGTACCTTATAGAGCTATTGATAGGATTCTATGAGAAGCTCTCAGCTTGGTTCCTGGAATAGTAGAGGCTCAGCAAATGTTAGCCACTGCTGTTAGCTATAACTCTACTATTTTTTAAAGAGTTGCTACATGTAGCATGGTACCACACAGATACTAAGATCAATATATTGTTGTTGTTGTTGTTGTTTTTGAGACGGAGTTTCACTCGTTGCCCAGGCTGGAGTGCAATGGTGCGAACTCAGCTCACTGCAACCTCTGCCTCCCGGGCTCAAGCGCTTCTCGAGCCTCAGCCCTCCCGAGTAGCTGGGATTACAGGCTTGTGCCACCATGCCCGGCTAATGTTGCATTTTTAGTACAGATGGGGTTTCTCCATGTTGGTCAGGCTGGTCTCAAACTCTTGACCTCACGTGATCCTCCCGCCTCGGCCTCCCAAAGTGCTGGGATTACTGGCGTGAGCCACCATGCCTGGCCTAAGATGAATATATTCTTACTCCGAGGTGATACCATTAGGTGTCTGTATGATCGTTGTGTGTCCTGTATTTAACTTACTCTTATGCGTACATGCGCATCTCCCAAATCCCATCAATTCCCCTACACGGAATGCCCTTCATTCCCATTTTCCTACATCCAAATCCTACCAAAATCAGTAAGAAGTAATCTGTTTCTCTCCCTGTAATCCTTTTCTAGAACCTCCCTTCTAGATCTTATCATTTATCTTACCAACTACATGTGTATTTTCTTTTTCTTTCTTTTTTCTTTAACTTTAGAGACAAAGTCTTGCTCTGTTGCCCAGGCTGGAGTGCAGCGGTGCCATCACAGCTTACTGCAGCCTTGACCTCCTGGGCTCAAGCCATCCTCCCACCTCAGCCTCCAGAGCAGCTGGGACTACAGGCGCGCACCACCATGCCTAGCTAATGTTTGTATTTTTTGTGGAGATGGGGTTTTGCCACATTGCCCAAGCTGGTCTCAAACTCCTGGGGTTCAAGTGACCTGCCCACCTCAGCCTCCCAAAGTCCTGGGATTACAGGCGTGAGCCACCACACCCGATCTACTCATGTCTTGTCTTCTCTTCCCCGCTAGCCTGTAAGCTTCTGAAGGGCAGTAGCTGAGTCCACTTTATATTTCTATCTCCCATCATCCCTAGCACAGCGTCTTACGACAGAAAATGCTTCATGTAGAATGGGCGAATAAATGGATGAACAATTTTAAACGTACCTGAAAGTCTGTTATGGAAAAGGAAGAAGTTGTTTGAGTAATATTAACAGTAATAACTGGAAGAAAGCAGCCTTGCTTTGTTTTCATACATGCTAGGCTAGATATGTTTAGCGTTCATGCTTACGAGGCACTTGTTTCAAACACTGTCATCTTTTTCTTTTTTTCCCAGAGATGTGGTCATGCTATGTTACCCAGGCTGGCCTTGAACTCCTGGGCTCAAGCGACCCTCCTACCTCAGCCTCCCAAATTTCTAGCACTGCAGGTGTGCACTACAGCACATGACTTCCACTGTCATCTTTTAATTACGGGGAAGTCTAGTTTAAGAGTGTGTGTGTGTGTGAGTGTGTGGTTTTTAAACACGTACATGTAAGTGAGAGGCCTGGTGCAGTTTACTAAACCTACTTGCATTGTTAGAATGATTATCATTGGATTCTGATATACTTAAACATATATATTTATGCAAAGTTAAAAATAAAAAGTGATTACAAAATCATAATACAGTATCATAGGGACAAGTAAAATTCCCAATAAAAAAAATTTAGCCTTATCACCTTCTTATACTTTTTACTCTGATATATGTGAGAAGATATTTATTTGTATAGCAGTACTGAGCTTGAAAGAATAGTCATACATTTGGAATATATTCACCATTTTTATTAATGACTTATTGAGCTCCAACTCTTTGTAAAGTGACGAGCTAGGAGCTCTGAGAAATGTAATACTGATAAGACCTCTCCTACTTGAAGAATAACACATTCCAGAAGCAAAAAATAGCAAGTACACAAAAAACTTCCAAATATTAATTCTTTTTCTTTTTCCCAGATTTTGCTTTTTCCTCCTTTGAGTAATTCATTTGCTCAAATGTCATCAGCTCAAAGTGGGAAGAAGGATTCAAGGGGAGAAGTGCTCCCTCTGACAAGAATCAATTTGGAGGCCTAGGTAGAAAAATCAGGATTTCAGGGAGAACTTGGTAAGAAGAAAAATCAGGATTTCAGGGAGACCTTGGTAGCGCTTAGTAATAGCGCTAGAGAAGGTCAGAGGGGTATTCTAGGTATAGAGAACAGCAAATGGGAGGAAAAGCCCTCCAAAAGTGCAAGGGGAGCTGTGTGTACTTACATTTGTCTGGAAATCAGCAGGTAAGAGGGTTTCATCTTGGATGAAATAAGACTGGAAGGTTGAGAGCCTATCAGGATGACCTCGCATGCCATGCTGTCATTTGCCTTTCTCTAATAGAGCGGCACCATGGAAGGTTTTCAGAGTATAGTAAGTAACAGAGTCAAGGCAGAGGCTCATGAATATTCACTGGGCAATGGTCAGCAAAAGAGACTGGAAGAGTGTTGAGACAATTCTGATAACCTTTGTGAGAGGTCAGCAGAACCTAAGTTACAATGAATTTAAGTGGTGGGTCTGAGGGTCATTTCAATGAACTTTCTAAACTTCAAACTAAGAAAATAACTTAAACAAAAGATCGTCCAAGCAATTTAAATGCCTAACGTCTAGAAATAGGAAGTTAATAATGGGTTGTCTTAAATCATGATTGGAATCATTGATTATCAGAACTAGAAGGAAACTTATAAATCATCTAGTCCCACCTCATTTTATAGGTACATAAGCAGGCCCAAAGAGTTAAAGTAATTTCTCAAAAGTTGCAAAGAAATCCTGGAGTGAATGCCTAGAGAAGATACTATAATTCAAGTTTCTTCAATCCTAGGCTGTCTGGGAAAGCATACGGTTTTAATTGTTACCGCCCCCCACCCCCAAAAAAATATTCTTTGAATCATTCTTCTTTATTCTTTTCTTATACATCCAAAGACCCCATTTCAGTCTTACTGGCTGGTGGCTGTTCTTCCATTGTACTTTAAAACATGGTCCTTTCTATTTGCTTTTAACCACTCCCTTAGCTACAATGAATACATTTATGTAAAAGGGGATCCAGATCTAAGCCTCTAGTCATGACCTTTCTCCTCACACCAAGCCAACATTGGACGTCTCCACTGGGGTTGCACAATAAAAAGTATTCTTTTCCTCAGCTACCTCTTTTAAGTTCCTCAGTTGGCTTAACAGATCCTCTAGTCAACTTGGGTTAGAAAACTTATAGCCACCTTTAATTCTGTCCTCTCTTATTCATGACTCCAAATACCTCCTGAAGATGCGACTTCCTTTCCACTTCACAGGATAGCCATAGCCAAGGGCTTCATTACTCTCCCCCTGGACTATGGTGCTTATATTCTAATTGGGGTCCCTGCCAGTCATCTCTTCTCAACCCATCCATTTTTCACAAAGCTCTTCAATTACCTTCTTTAAATACATATTTGAATCTTGTCATTATTCAAGCCCTCTTGACTTCTTACTTGAACTAACAGCCTCCTAACTGAGAAGCTGGTACACTTTTTCTGTAAAGGGACAGATAGTAGGTATTTTAGGCTTTGAGGACCATATTCAACCCAAGTGTGGTAGAGAAATACATAATAAATGAAGGATAATGGTGGCGTTTTCTAATAAAATTTTACTTATGGATGTATAATCTTCATGTGTCAAAAAATATTGTTTTCCCTTTTTTTCATCCACTTAAAAATATAAAAACCATCCTTGGTTAATGGTCACACAAAAACAGACGATAAGTCAGACTTGGCCCACTGGCTGCAATTGCTGACCTTGGGCTAACTGGTCTTTCTGTCTCCTAGATCAACTCTCAAAGCTCACTTTCCACACTGTTCTCTGAGTCAAGCTCCCAACCCAGAAATTCAATCACGTTGACACCCCTGCTTAAAATGCATCAAGAGCAACTGAGAATGGGCGAAACTCCGGAGATGGCCCCTAAGGCTCTTCTGCTGGTCCCTGCTTCCCCTTTCTAGTCTTATCTCCTACCAATCACCTAATCTGATAGTAGAGTTATGTTTTCTCCCATCTTTATGTCCCTGTATTTATTGGTCTCTCTACCTGGGGTCCCCAACCCACCTTTTTCCACTTTCAGAATTCTTACTCATGAACTCACTAATCAAGATTGCTGCCAAATATCTCCACCTCCCTGACTATCCCTTTCTCACTGTCAGCTTTCCCTGATATCAGCTTTCCTTGACTATTGCCTTCACCTCTGGTGCAGACTGGGCCAGACCTCCTCCCTATGTGCTCCTGTGGTAATCATCACTTTTATCATTGCACTGTGGTCACACTCCATTATATTTGAATATACAGATGTGGCTTCTTTACTAGAGTATGAGCAATCTAAGGGTAGAAACTGAGTTTTATTTTTTCTCTCTATGCCTAGGACCAAGCAAAGTATAGTAGGTGCTCAATAAATATTTGTTGACTAAGTGAATGTTACACTCACCCATTTGGGTCCTTTAATTAATGCTAAATTTCTATTTTCCTTTTTTTTTTTTTTTTTTTTGAGACAAGGTCTTACTGTGTCACCTAAGTTGGAGTGGAGCAGTGCAATCATAGCTCACAGCAGCCTTGAACCTCAGGGCTCAAGTGATCCTCCATCCTCAGCCTCCTAAATAGCTGGGTCTATAGGTGCACCACCATGCCTGCCTAATATTTTTTGTTTTTTGTAGAGATGGGGTCTCCTTGTGTTGCTCAGGATGATCTCGAACTCTTAGCCTCAAGTGATTCCCCTGTCTTGGCTTCCCAAAGTGTTAGAATTACAGGTGTGAGCACTGCGCTTGGCCTCCATTTACTGTTTTAAAATCCAATAAGGAGAAACACCAAAAAAGTGGTAGGCTATTTTTCTTTTAGGTTGATGTACAGATTTCTACTACACTTTTTGAATTTTCTTTGCCTCTAAAGATTTGGATCCTTATTTCATCATTACTTTAAACATGGTTTTCATATTCAATTTTAAACTTTGTTTAGAATATGCCATTTGAAGTGTTTAAGTTGAGACTGTGTGGTAAGGTGTTATCTGTGTGGGAGTTATGTATTTCAGCTGATCTACACTGAAAAAGAACGACACAACATTTCTCAGTCACACACCTGAGTACACTGAATCAATAAAGCATGGTGAGGGGTGGCAAACTTAAAAAACAAAAAACAAAAAACAAAAAGACAAAAAAGTGCTATATATCAGAAATAGCCCAACAACCAAGTCACATTGCCAGTGCAAAGGGGAGATATACACAGTTCCTTGCATTTCTAATTGTCATCTTTAAATTTATGAATGTGGATTTTATAAAACATGAACACAGACTCAGCATAAAATGCTTACAAAAGAGTACCGTACTTAGAAAATAATTTTTATTTCCTGTAAAACTACGCTTAAATTTTTGTAGAATTGGTTTAAATAAAGCTCAACAAAAAAAAAAGCTTTCTATGGAACCAAGCAAAACCGTTTTTCTTAAGAACAAAGGAATTAGTTACCACTCGTCCATTTTCAGCAGTTGTTGCATCTTAATATGCTCTACTTGCAAGAAATTGATCTTGTCAAACACTACAAATTGATACTACACGGGAAAACTCTCTATGGACTCTGACTTCAGAAATTAACTCTCTGAATAAGACAGAATGGCAAAAGGGGCAAAACCAGCATTAATATTTATTTACTGAAGCTCAGCCACACTGAGACGTTAAAAGCCGTCCTAGTTCTGAGGTTTAGCAGTGCTTAGCACACAAATGGTTGGTTCTGAATAGAAGTCTGACAGAAGAGAAAAACTATTAACATTACCATGATGAAGCTCAATTCTGAAGCTTGTAAGATTAAATAACCACAGGAATTATGCTAACATTAGGTTCTCAGTTCTACAATGACAATACTTTAAATGAGCATTAAAAGAACAGCTATTATTCTGCAATATTAAGCAATTTTTTTCTCATATGTTTCATTTATTAGGATTTTTTTCTAGATACCATACGTGTATAAATAATGTATTTTCTTTCTTTGCTTTCTCTTTCTTTCCTCTTTCTTTTATTGTTTAAAAGGGAAGATGTAAAATCATTTGGAATATTATCATAACAAAATGTTTCATACAAGGTTTGATTTTAACAGAACCAGAGGCATCTTAACACTCACCCAAAACTTTGGGAGGTTCACCAACCTCTAGAATATTTTTTTCTCCAAATGCAGGCTGTTCAAGTGGTGCTTTTCTCCATCTGTTAGCATACCGTGCTCAGAATTACATTGTCATATTTAATGTAAAAGGGATCAGTCCCCTTTCATAGTTTAAATTCAACATATTACTATGATTGGAAGACCAGTGTTTTTCTAATTTATAAACCAAACCAAATATCATAAACTTACATGTTTATTTAAACAAAGTTCTCTCTAAAAACTGAAAAACTCTAAGAACTGAGCAACCCCAAAGGCTTGATGTGAACACTGAAAAATAGTAATAAAACTCAAAGTGAAAAGAAACCACATATGATAAAGTGAAATATCTACTCTCTCTGTTTGAATTTTTCTTTCTATGTGTGTATTTGTGTGTGTGTGTGTGTGTATGTTTTTCCAATGCAGCAAATTCACAATGCTTACAACCTAAAGAGTCTTAATGTAATTTAGGGCCGAGCTACATATTTACTAAAGTTGATGACAATGATGATCACATCACAAAATCTCATGATGGAAACAAAGTAATCTGAAACCTCAATGGTGTAAGCCCGGTTATAATGATTTGAACATGAGCAGTGCCAATCTATTTCATCTCGAAATTTTACACCTCCTTAGGATGCAGATTCCTTATTTCGTATCAGTTCCATTTCAATTTGCATCTTACAATTTATTTACTTTGTCTCTCTCACCGAGAGTATTTATTATTTTCCTAAATAAATTCCTCACATCCTTCAGTTCAAGATTTTTATTAGACGTAGAATTAGCAGAAGAGGTAGTAGTGGTGGTAGGAGAAATATGTCATTTTGCTTATATTGATAGAGAATCACCTAAATATTTGAGCATTGTAGATGAAAGGTTTTGTAATCTATCAGTAATTCCCTGCCACACTTATCATTCACATGTCTGGGTGTTTTGCTTACCACATCTCCACTTTTCTTAATATGCCTGAAAGCTATGTGTGAATTGAATGACTAAGACTAACTCTAACAACTGTTTGGAAGCCTGTGGCAAAAATCAGTGGAATGAAATCGGTGCTATGGCGCATAATGGGATTAGGGAGTACCTGGTGAGGTGCAGTTGGTGCTCGGATTCGCCCAGCAGTTCTGTTAGTCTCAGGCACTCCTCCCTGGCCCGGGCTGCCTTCTGCTGCTCCTGTTCCAAGTGTTGTTTGCGTTCACCCAGTTCTAGTCTCAATTTCTCTATTTCCTTAGGTAGAGAGAAGGGGAAAAGCATCCATATAAAATACATGCACTTGAATTCAAAATTAGCTCATTTTTAGTTTTTTGCCATGAATTTCAATGTGATAAAAAATTATTAGAAAATTTAGGCTAGCTTCCATTTTAAGACAAAAGGAATTAGCACATCCAAAAATGCACATGAGTAAGATTTTATTTTGGATTGTAAAATGAAGTCTAATTTTAAAACTGAAACGATTAAATGAGAGCAGTCAAATTGGATAATTGCACTTTCACTCTAAGAGTTATTCCCTTTAAAAAGTAATATTTACTTAAAATGTGACTACCTTTAAAATGTAACATTTTTGTGTGAGATTCAATCAGACACATGCAGTGATTTACATCAAGTATGTACTTTTTATTCTAAAATATAAATTTATGGCTCCATTTGGGTGTTTTGAAACCCAAATTAAAGGTAAAATAAATAATTTAAGAGATTTTTAGAAAATTGTGAGGTGTAAAAAATGGCATGATTATGATGTTCAATATTACTTGGAAAAAATAATCCAGGAAAAAAAACAGCATGAGAAATTTAAGCATTGAGAGTGTATGAGATTTCTGAGCTAAAATAATATTTCCATTTAAATTTGTAATTTTAAAAGTCAACAAGAACACTCTAAGACTAATAAATATGAAAATATATGAAGGTTTATTTTTTGGTTTCAGGGTGAAATTATCCTTATCTTACTGAAACTCAAACATTTCAAAGCAAAAATACCTTATATAGGCCATAATTTTAAATAATTTATATATTAAAGTAGAAATATTTATTTATCAATAGAACATCTGTAAAATTAAGTCAAAGAAAATAAAAGATGAACCTTTAAAAATATTTAGGCTATTAAAACAAGAAAAAAAAAAAAAGAAAGGGCAGAAATATTTTCAAATTCAGCAGAAAGCAAGAAACAAATTTGATACAGAAAAAATGCAACCTCCTTTTGGAAAACAACATTATGTGTAAGTAGAGGGACTTAAACTTAGTATTTAAATAAACTTTCAAATTTTCTCATGTCCTTATTCAATATCCTGAACAACCTCCAACTGCATTTAATACACCATGTAGGATAAATTAAATAATCCATTTACACTTTTTCTTGTATTCATAACAGTATAAATATTCAGCTTATCTCCATCAAAACCATACATTAACCAACAATATAATAACTTAGTACAGTTCTCAAATATGGGTTTATTTGAAAAACTATGAAATAATTATATCATTTTCATTCAGTGTAGATTTTCTGTATCTTTCAATTGAAATACTAAGTTAAACTGACTTGTTTCTTTAAAATATTGTGTTATTAAAGTTAAACCCATATATTCCCAATTTCATAAATATAATTAAAGAGATAAAAATAAAGAGTATTAAATGTGTATTGTTTAACCTTTATAAAATTAACAAAAGCAAAGAACTATAGAATTGGAAAGATATGTTAACTTTAAAACTTCAAAAATTAATTCATTAATTTTCTTACACAGTCCTATATGCAAGAAACTATACTAAATAATATGATGAATTCAGAGTTCCCATCTCTAAATTCAGTAGCTAATAATTCATCTGGGTAAATGAGACATATATACACAAGAAGACTATCAAAATGCAAAGCATATAAAAACACCAACTGAGTTATAGAGAAAATTCATGCCTCAGTAGCCAGATGAGGGATACATTAGCACGGACAAGAAAAATGAGAAAGAAGTGAGGGCACAAAAGCTGTGGAGTGATACTTTCGATCACATGAAAGCTCTTTAATTGTAGATTAATAACATTCCCTTTTTCTTATAGATCATAGGGTGACATTAATGGTTTAAACAGGTATGCAATATGACAGAGGCTGAGCTTGAGAAAACTGGATCAATGTGTACAATCAATTTACGGTGGCAAAGAATGGCAGAAGGAAGACCATGAAAAGATAATTGCAGTATTCCAGACATGAGGAGTGGAGGGACTTAAAACAGAAATACAAAGAGAATATGGTGATTTTATGGAAGTAAAAGGAGCGGAATCGGAAGACCAAAGATGACTCCAGAATTTTGAATTGAGAGAAGACAAAAGAATGACAGAAACAGAAAATGTATAAAATTCCAAACTTTTTTTTAAAAAGAAAAGATACAATTTTTGTAAGCACTATGCAACAATAACAACGTATGTACCTTACACTGGTAATTAGATTTTAAGTATAAATTAGCTGCTTTCTTTTTCTCATGGAATAAAAAGTCAAGGGTTGCATTGCAGGACCGTCCAAACACAGAGGTAAAGAACATGGGTCTAACAGCCAACACAGATCAGGGCTCCAGACACAGCTCTGGCACTTTTCTGTGACCTTGGACAAGTCATTAGACTATTATATAGTTTCTTCCTTCCAAAATCGGAGTGATAACAAGCTCCTAAAGCTGTTGTGAAGATTAAATTAGGCTGGGAATTCTTAGCAGAGTGCCTAGCACACAGTAAAAGCTGAATAAAAGACAGCGAATATCATTATTACTGATTTTTCCCTTTGTCTTTCAAGAACAGAAAAGTGGTAAGAAAAAATGACCCACCTAAGAATATATGACTATCTCTAAAGAGTTCTCAATTCATAAAACTTCCCCCTTCTCAATAAAGTGGTATTTTGGTGAAAACTGAATAAAACTTCATCTATTGTAATTTCAAAGTGTAAAATGCATTTTTGTTAGGAAGATGGAAAATTACTGCCTGCTTCTGATTATCCATGCCAGCGAAAGAGCTTATTGGTGCAGATAATCAAAATCAACAAATAATCTAACCAGCTGGACCAGGGCTCAACACTTACTCCCTGAGTCAGGAAAATCTGCCATGGCACCAAGTCCAACCGTTAGAAGAGAAATCTCTTGCCAGAAATGCCATGCTCCCACTGGCAGGATAACCCTTTGCCTCACCCAACTAGGTCAGAGCTGCTTCCCTGGCTGTATATAGTAGCTTGGGGATGAAAGACCAACCATAGCCATAGGCCAATCGTACATTACTCTCAAAGCACACTAGTAACCTGCATGTCTACAGTGCAGTTTGATGTGGCCATCTTTTGGCTAACTGGGCAAAGGCAGGTCCAGCTAGCTTTACGCCTTATCAAAAGATATCTTTCAAGTCATGACTATAACCACCAGAACAACTCAAAGTAGAAACTATTAAAAGTGATCACTGCTAGAAAACAGTACTGGGGATCGAATGTGGAAAAGCGGAGACTTGATGCTGTTCATTTATATCCCTCCACACTGTACGAAGTTTTTTTCTTAATCATGGGCATATGTAAGTTTATTTTTATTGTTGATTAAATTTGCCCATCAAAGTAATGCACCTAATTTAAGTCACGTAGTACTAAATGGCTCATAACAAGGAACAGCAGTGCCCATGACCTACCTTCCCTATTTCAAACCTAATCTCCAATGGCACACACCATTAGCTCTTCTGATGTTTATCTTCATATTTTTAAAAGACAAACTTATATTGCTATTTCTTAAGTTTTCAATATTAGACCTTTCTTATGGGAAGAAGGGTGACAATTTAGGTCTCGTACCACCCACCCTACATACCCACCTCATGCTCCCATATAATGATTTTGGTTAAAGCATTAGTCAGTAGTTCATTTACATTATAATGATTATGAAAAATTTGCTCACTACTGAGAAAAGCATTCTCTTGTTTAATTAACTTTCTTACATATCATTTTATTATTTCTAGAATTAATTTTAAAAAATTGCCTAGTTTTTTAATAGTTTGTTTTTCTAGATAACTGACATTTTCCCCCAAATATTCAAACATATCTGTTAAACAACCATCAACAGTATTTTTTTCAAATAACCAAACATATTAGATAAAGCATAAGTTCTTTTAAAAAAAATTTTCTGGATATATCCCTCTTGGCACCTTATGTATGGCCTGGTTGATCTCTATCTTGTGTCAAGCCTTCTCCATACTCTTTCAGAGTTCTTTGTTTTCTGGGTCATAAGTCATCATGTTTCTCAATTTATTCCCATTTTTGGTATGAAAGCTATCTCCAGGTAGCTTTCATAAGAAAAAGTACACGAAAAACACATTTTTGAGTATTCACATGCCAGAAAATGGTATTACTGTATGCATACACTTGATTGTTTGGCTGGGTATAAAACTCTATTTTGAAATTAGTTTTCATTCAGGATTTTTAATAACTATTTCACTGTCTTCTAGATCCTAATAGTACAACTGAAAAACCCTGTACCATTCTGATTCTTAGTACCTGGTCTATGATTTATATTTTTTTCTTTCTGGAAACTTTTACAGTCATCTCTTTTTCCTTGTCATTTTGAAATTTTGCAATGCTGAATCCTGGAATGGAGCTGTTTTACATTCTTTGTGCAGAGTTTTCAGTGAGTCCTTTCCAATCTGAAGGCTTATTTTTTTTCACTTTGAGAATGTTTTCTTCTACTATTTTAAAATATTTTGATGCCATACACTTTAGCTCCAGGACATTAGTTGTTGGATTGATTATCTCATTTTCTTATATTTTTCCATCTCTGTCTTCTGATTGTAACTTCTGAAAGATTTCTTTGACTGATGACACCTCATTTTGAATGTTAAGAAAATTTTCTACTCCTTTTGTATTTCTATGAGCTATTTCTTTTTATTGACACTTTTTGACATAGCATGCTAATTTTAATCTATGAATATAATATCTTACCTATTAGAATATACAGTATTTCAATGTTTTCCTTTGCTCATTATATGTTGCCTCAGTTTCCTCCAGGTTCCTTTCTTGTTTATCTGATTTGGACTCTCCATT
Organism: Mandrillus leucophaeus; assembly: GCF_000951045.1. Taxonomy (NCBI): domain Eukaryota; kingdom Metazoa; phylum Chordata; class Mammalia; order Primates; family Cercopithecidae; genus Mandrillus; species Mandrillus leucophaeus. The sequence continues at coordinate 568,536 of NW_012102255.1, read as the reverse complement.
ATGGTGTAGGTTTTCCTCAAATACAGGGTAATACTTGGCTATCCTTTTATATTTAAGAATGAGGCAGTTAATAAACGTGTGGGTTTAATAGTTTGGGGGTAATATGATAGTTTATTTAGACTGTTGTTCAGCAAATATTCACTCCCATCTCTCTTCCACTGAGAGTGGAATACATTACGTCTCCCCAGGGACTCTGGTCTTAGCCATATGATTTCATTTGGCCAGTGGAATTTGCATGGCTATAAGGTAAGCAAAAATCATAAATATGTTTATGTTTAGCTCATGTTCTGGTGATTAACCAAGAGAAGTGTATGCACTGGGTAGCCGCTGCCCCTTCAGCTTAGCCCACAGAAAGAATACATGGAGATCAGACCCAAACCCCAACCATAGCCCAGACAACGCACAACCCACGACCTGAAGCAGAAACACCCAGTCAAATAGAGCACAGATCAGCCAAATCTTACTTGACCTGCAGACTCATAAATACAAACATACATGATTGTTGGTGCAAGCCACTGAGTTTTGTCAATATAAAATTATTACTTGAAAGGAACAAGGAGTGTTACAACCATACATCACCTTAGAATTTTATTTGATCTTTGAAACAATTGCATGAAACCTACAGGGCAGGTATCTTTGTTTATACATATAAGAAATTTTGGGTCAAAGACATTGAAAATTGTCTAAAGCAGTACACCCAAGCCTTGAACCAGATCTTCTAACTTCACTGCCTTCACCACACCATACAATAAATTATGCAGTTGCTTTCAAACATTTTTTTGGCCAAGATCCATAGTAAAAAATTCATTTTAAATCACAATTCAGAGACACACACACATATAAATGTAAGAAGCATTTCATGAAACAATATTAACTCTTATGATGTGTCACACACTCTGACATTTCCTATTCCATCTTATTTTATTCTACTTCTTTTATCTTATCTTACATATTTATTTTTTATTTATTTATTTATTTATTTATTTTTTTGAGACACTCTGGCACCCAGGCTGGAGTGCAGTAGTGTGATCACAGCTCACTGCATCTGTGACCTCCTGGACTAAAGTGATCCTCCCACCTCAGGCTCCCAAGTAGCTGGGACTACAGGCATGCATCACCATACCCAGATAATTTTTTAAAAATTGTTAGTGGAGACAAAGTATCGCTATATGGCCCAGGCTGGTTCAAACTCCTGAGTTCAAGCAATCCTCCCACCTCAGCCTCTCAAAGTGTTGGGATTATAGGCATTAGCCACTATGCCTGGCCAATTCCACTTCTTTAAAAAAAACATTTCCTGCTTCAATCTATAAAATTGATTTCACAATCCTACAATTTGAGAAGCATTCTATACTTCAGATAATTAAAATATATTTTTACATAAATTAATAGAATCAAATAAAAAGTTTCATTAAAAGAAATTCTACTATACATTTTTCCTGATTTCCTAAGAAAAAATATCCAAAGAAATGAATGTAAAACCTATTTGAAACATTATACAACATCTTAATTCAAAAGGATAACTTTGCCTGGAAAGAAAAGAAGCATAAACTATAATACCTCAATGGTAGTGATTTATTCCTGCTACTAAACATTATGTGACTTAAAAATCATTTTGCCATCTTTAATATAGGGTGACTTGTTTGTGTAAGAGAAGATGAGAATGGGGAGAAAAAAAATTACAGTACAGTAACAAGACTAGATTCAAAAACCCTCACAAGTCAAAAGAAGGAACTGGTAGATATGAGGCTGACAAATTTTGACAATGTGAATTTATCACTCAGAAGCCAATGGATGAATTCAAAGAATATATTTCCAAAAGCAAGGTAGTACGTAATACTGAATTTTGAAACATATAACCTATTACTTGGGAGAAAATAATCATTTATATAAAGTTCTATGTGTGTAAAAAAAAATGTACTCGTTGGAAATTTAGTATTTACCAGTTCATACTTTTATTAACTTACAGATGTTAAGATTGATTTTGTCAAATCATTAGTAAATTTTTGTCTACAGCTGCACTAGCTAGCTTTGGCTACTTAAATTTAAGCTAATTAAAATAAAGAATTTAGTTCCTTACTTGCATTAATCACAGTATAAGTGCTTGGTATCCACATGGTGATTCCATGGCTACCATATTGGAAAGTGTGGGTTTAAAATATTTTCATCATCACAGAAAATTTTTTGGCATAGCACCGGTCTAGAATATAGCAAAATGTATTTCTAAGACTCATTTTCCAAGCTAGATACTTGGGGAACCAGCCTATGTGAACAAAAGGATATTATAAGTAGTAACTCATTTTGGAAACAGCCAAAAATGATTGTCCTCTTCACTGTGGCAGATGTAGAAGGTTGCTGATACCATTCTAGAAATCCTGTTCACGGTTACCATTGTTGATTGCACATAACACTGACTTAATGCTTTTGTTGTGGACTTAATAGTAACACTGATACCCGTTAACATTTTTGAGTGCTTACCATGTACCAGGCACTGTCTTAGCATTTTATATTTTAAAATTCCATTCTGTGTTCATGACAACCACATAAAAATAAGTATCCTATTCCTGTTTTACAGATGAGAAAACTGAAGCTCACAGATGTTAAGTAACTTACATAAGATTATACAGTGGCAGAGCTGAGATTCAAAACGGAGTTCGTCTGATTTCAAGTCCTATAATCTTTCTACTACACCATATTGTCTCCCTAAACAATCCTAGATCTAACAGAAAATAAAGAGGAAATGACACAGTCTGCCTTCTAAAACCTCTTGGCCTATAATGTGACATAGGTGGAAGACACAAATAGCACAGAGACAACTGGAGAAGATACAGCTCAGATGACACGGATCAAATATCATGCTACCAAACACAAGGATCTCAATGTGCAAAGCCCTGGGCCTGGTTCACTCTGAGGAAGCATTTCTCCTGGAGACTTCAGGGCTAGTGACTTGAAGACGTCCTGAGGTTTGGATTTGTTTAGCCTCAGGTCCCACTGTCTACACCTTTTACAACATGATGAACTCCATGCCAGCCTAAGAATCAACATGCAACTTAACCCTCAGCCTTCCCAACAAAATATGCAACATTTTTGTGGAATTTTCAGTTTTCCAATTGCTTCCAATGTGGCTATTTAATCAATCCTTACTCTAAGCAAATATTCTTGAAGGAATTTTAAGAAACTTTTTTTTTCTTTGCATAATGTTAACAGAAGTAGCATCAACTGATCACTTAAATTCAGAAGCACTTCCTCAGAGCTAACGTAGCTCTCAGCCAAAACAAGTGTTCAAAACAGATGAAATGGAACTATGGCAGGAAAGAAGTGCCTTTCTAAAAGTATGTGTCTAAAGAAGAGAAGAATTTAAGACATCTGATATAAAGCTGACTGTATTACATTGTGACAATAAAGCAGACTTTTTGACTAAGCCAAGTTTACACCACTGTTCTGTCATGCCAGGAGATTCAGTGGCAAAAGAATCACTACAACTCTGCGGTCAGTTTACAAAAATGAGTTCAGGTGATAGCTCTACTTTTTTGGACAGGTTTAATAAAGACTTTATGTTTGCTAAAAGTGAAAAAAAAACTTGCTTTGCATTCTTATGAATGTAAGTTTCTGATCATCATAGACAAAATATCAGGCCATTTGTTAAATCTGCAATTTTTTTTCTTTAAAATAATATAGGGCCTTTTTTGCCCCAATCCTATCATGCTTTTTCAGTGTTCTAAATGACTAAAACATTAACAATGTTCAAGGTATTGTATGCTGACATATTTGCATACATAGATAGAGATCTTGACTTTTTATGTCTGCTGAAGCTAGGAGCAGACATAAAAGTTGTAAAGGAACATTAAGATAGCCCTGGATGAGGGAAAAATCTGAAATAAGATGTGATTGTTGTAAAGCTATAAAAGAGAGGTGATACATTTTTCAAATGATACATTGCAAAAGAGTTGTTAAGGTATTGTGAATATCACCAAGAGTAACTGGGAGAGGTAGATTCAGATTACAGATTGAAATGGATAAAGACAACCCAAAATTGTGAGTAAAAAGAGGTAAAGTGAAAGAAGACAATGTTGAAATAAATAGAAAAGTCTTAAAATAATGAAGGAGTCAAATATATAAATCTCCTAATTGTTGACCACACTAGTTATCAGCTGTCAATGGTGTGGAGTTTTAAAATTGTCTGACAATAAGTTTTGCATTGGTTCAATACCAGAAAATGTATCAAGAGCTGAACTGTAAAAGACAGCCATCAATTACAATGTTAAAGAACCTACCACTTCAGAAGCACACCTGTCCCTTGCCCAGGTTGTATCCTTCATTTCTTACTTTTAAGGCCCCCTGTTTCTGCTCTTGAGTTTGATGCAAATGGCCCCCAAGAGATGCAATCTCTTATCACCCTGCTATGTGGTACATTTCATCCTTGTCTTCAAACATTATGATCATAAAATCAGATGGTTCACAGCTACTGCAATAGGAACATGTAGTATAGCTGCAACATGTAACAGAAAGAGATAAATGGAAGAAGTATGGGTGACTCCACCCACCATTCAACTCAATGAGTGAATGCCTTGGGGTGAGCACGAAGAGTGAGACATGAATCCACTGAGCCCTTGGTGGGTCATGGTACATGTGTACCTTTCATAGTATGACTATCCGACAACACCATGTGGTAATTTCATCTACGAAACAGGTATATTTTTCATACAAGGCACAAACATTGCCAAACACAAGTCAACTTGTTTATCGACTCCCCATTTGATTAAATAGCAATCTATCCCAACAATGAAAGTAAAATGATATGGGTTAAAATCTTTGAGATAGGGTATGAATGTCTCCAATGTGGCGGGAATATATGGCTCTAAATGCATATAAAATCAGTATAGACAAGTCCATGTAGACTATTAAATTATGAGGAATGGATGAGATGTTTTAAAGTAATTTTGATCACATGCAATATTTAACCTTTTAGGTTGAACTTGGAACATAACCCCCTCCTGAAATGTCACGCCACTGCGATGAAATACACTGAGTTTATCTTACTAGTAGGATTTATTTCACTGGCTTCACAAATAATTTTTATTCTATGTTTATAAACATTCTGGAGATGGAAGGGACCCGTTATACCTTACTACACTTACTAGGAGAAATTCATTGTTTTTGCCTCCGCTTGTGAAGATCTTAGATTTGTCCCTACAAATATCAAGGGTCTGATATCACTGTAAAGATTTTGAAAGCGGCTTCCTAATAGCGCTCTTCCCCCTCACTCAGCTGGGGGCTGACTGTTTTTAGTACCTGACTACTGGAGGACTACAATGTTTACTGTATCTGTAGGAAAAACATCCCAGGAGTGGTGCGCAATCACTTACAAATCCACCTAAACGAAGTATCATCCAAGAGAATGTTTCTGTATTTTGTTCAGAGCCGCGTCACAAGAGCTATGTTAATGAAGTTAATAAACTCAGAACATTTCGGATACTTGGCAGTTCCTTGTTCTGCAAAGCTGGTAATCCTATGGCATCTATTCTACTGCACATACTACAAAATGCTGTATTGGGACATTTAAATATGATGGTCTCATAATGTTTGTGGAGAGAACATAACTAAAAAGACTAATGTAGATCTATATTCCTTTGCTTGGTATACCTATAAAAGGAATCCTTTAATATGCTATGACCACCCAAATGTTATGATTTCTAAAGAAAGAAAGGCTCAAAAAAGTAACAGTTTGGCCCTTCTTTTCTTTTCTCTTCTTTTTGTTTTCTTTTGAGACAGGGTCTCATTGTCTTAGTGTCACCCAGGCTGGTGAGATTATAGCTCACTGCAGCCTCAACCTCCCCAGCTCAAGAGATTCTTGTGCCTTAGTCTCCCAAGTAGCTGGGACTATACGTGTGTGTCACCATGCCGGGCTAATTTTTGTATTTTTTTTTTTGTAGAGATGGGGTTTTGTCATGTTGCCCAGGCTGGTCTTGAACTTCTGGGCTCAAGAGATCCTCCTGCCTTGACCTCCCAAAGTGTTGGGATTACAGGCATGAGCCAATGTGTCTAGCTGGCTTCTCATTTTCTAGAAGAAAATTATGTCAGCCATGTACTGGACATTCCAATTTAGTGAAAGAAAAAATTATTTTCCACTTAAAATGTTAATATATAAGACTAATTTTGTATACATGTATATTTACATATAATATTTAGATATATGCATCTATTTTAAGACATATATTAATATTATATATAGATGCATATATTAAATATATGTAATATATTCAAGTTGACTTATAATGCTATTAAATAAAATAGCCCTTGGTACATTAGTAAACAAAAGTACCAGGAAGAAACTGAGACTCCTTCTTTTCTTCCCTGCGATCAAGCCATGATCCCTAGGTAGAAAAGCAGAAAGAGGGTAGCTGGTGAAGAACACCCATTACTTCTCAGGTGAGAGTCACCAGTGTAAAGGTGCCTTTGATCTGTGTTTGTTAACAAATTGGCACAATTTTTTTAAATAGCAACTCTAAATTTACTTAATGTAAAAAAAAAAAAAAAATTACACCTAACCCTGACCTAATCCTTTTGAAAGCACTTCAGAAGGATTTTTTCTTGCTATACTAGCTGTATTCAAATGAAAAATAAACTTGGAGTTGTTTCTTTCAAAATGAACTGCAAAAAAACAGGAAAACATCTTTTCTGGTGGGACATCTCCATATAGAAAAAGCAGTCTTTCCAATGGCCAATAAAAACAAAAAATCTAAAAAGTACAAAAGCTGGTAGATAAAAGAATTACCAAAGAAAAATAATCTTTAAACAGTTACCCAAAATGCAGGAAAACATATCAAAGCATAATAAAAAGAATATTCATTACAGTTCTTGACTTTTATTACCATTTGAAAATAGTTTTTTTTTGCCAACTGAGAAAATCATCCAAAGCAAAAATAAAATATAATAAAATAATTCCAGTTTAGGAAAGCAAACTGTTAATTTATTCCCTTAAACTATTCCTTCCCAAGCTCTCAATTCAATACAATAAATATTTCTGAGCACACACTATGTGCCTGCTATGTGCAATGTGCCAGACATTTTAAATATATATATATATATATATGAATCCAGATGGCCAGATAATTTTATAGATATCTACATATACATATATGCACACACATATACACACTGTATATACTATATATGAATAATATCCAAGCTATTTCACTCTTCACTTTATTTTATTTCATAACTATTAAAATATTAATTGATTCTCTATCATTTTGATAAAAAAGAAGTGCAAGTCCAATGATACATCTAAGTTACATCATTTCCTCCTCAAGTTTACAATCATCTGGGCTACAGTAAATAACAGAAATTCTTATATTACTCTTATTTAGTTTTCATAAAAATTTACAGCAGGAAATTATAAGTATTAATATTAGGGCTTCAGGATTCATACTAAGTGAAGTCCAAACATCATTTTCACATGTTGTTGTTATATTTTGGGCTAATTATATTCACTTATGTCTAAACATTAAAGCTATTAATTACTCAATAGAGTAATTGCATTGAAATTATATTGAAATATAAGATTAAAAAAACTTGGTCACATTGCCCACTACTAATTACAGTGGTGTAGCTCCTGCACCATTCCCTATGTATAGAAATATGGCTAAACACAAGTAAAAAGCAAGACTAAACATAAAAACCACACTAAAGCAATTTTAATAAATAAGAGAATGACAGGCACTTTCAAATAAGACAAAGATGCTTTCACTATCTATAAAAGTAAAATAAACTTAAATGAACTGAAAATATTGCTATTAGTAAACTTATAACCAGTTTTGCCTTAAGAAAACTTCATAAGTCAATTTAAACGCAAGAAGTTAATGTATTATTGACTTCAAGTTTAGAAAATATCTTTTTCATTATTAAATGTATTTACAATGCACTCAGGTTCTCATCATGAGGTTAAAAATACCTAAAAACCGACAAGGATGCCATTCATAATCCTAAATTAAAAAAACAGTTTTTTTAAAAAGTTTGTTCAAAATTGACACTATTACCTTAAATGAATAGCAGCCTAAAGGTCATTTCAATATGGAATTTTGAACAATTTTCTATACTTCTACATAGGCTTCAGATGTAATACTTTCTCAGATACTAAAATTACAGGAAAACCAACATATATGCAGGCATACTTTCCAAAGCCAAAAACTTTTTAGTGTAGATATAAAAGTACTGACAACTACAAAAGCCACAATTTCCAGAGAAAGCTAGATAATTAGTCTGCTACTATTGCCATAGTAAATATAGTTTTTTAGATATGGTATCTGCTACTAAAAATTATTGTGTAAAAGAAACTGGCCCATTTATTCTTAACCAGAACAATAGGAAGTTTTTGGCAAAACTATGTTGTCTCTGAGATGGTGCACACATTTTTTTTTCTAATATCACAAATTAAAACTCTTATACTAAATGGTACTCTTATAGACACTCTCTAGAAAATAATCAAATATTCTGATTGCTAAAGGGAATAGACAATGAAACTTTTGGGTTATTTTGTACCTAACTTTTAAGACTTTGATGCACAGTATTTATTTAGCAAATATAATTCCTGTTCTTTAAATACTGTGCTGCTTATCTTTTTTTCCAAAGTGTACTCCTATCTAAATGGTCCCAAAAACATTTGGGAGTAAACTGCCATGCGAACATAAAATATTTTGTTCCATAAAAAACAAAATAGGCCTTTAGGAAAAAAACATGCAGTTAGGGATACATGACACCTCAGTCATCATCTTAATCTATCCCCTCCCTTTACAGGTGGGAACGTGGGACCCCAGTGAAATTAAACCACTCACTAAGCCCACTCAACTGTACTAGAACTCAAGCTCCAGATTCTTCGCCGATACCCATTTCCCTTCAAATGTGGAATAATGCCAAGCCACAATGCTAACTCAGTTACAAGCATAAATAAGCTTCTATTGGCAATAATTAACTTTTCAATGCAATAAAGAAAACATATCATCTGTTTCTCCTCAGACAACTGTTAATCAACAAGAACTTTTTCGTTTTGCTCTTTTATTCTCTTTATTCTGTCAATCTCTGACAAGTAGAACAAATGTTAAGACTTACTCTTTTTTTTAAAGCAGCATCTTAAAGCCATACATATTATTTCTTAATTTAGAGGGAAAAAAATGCATTTTCTTAGGTTTGGTTTTTGTCAATATTACTGTCTGGTATAGGTGCTAGGACAAAAGAAAATGTTTATTTTCTCTCAAACCAAGAAATCCTCAAACATTTGTTGTACCCATTAAAGGTCTCCCAGCCTTCCATTTCAAACTAAATGATTTTGTTTTGTAGGAAACGGTATTTTAATTTTTCACTAAATGAACTTCAAATAACTGAGAAAAGGAAGTCATATTCTTGTACTCTGGATCACTTAACACTTTAGACCATGGAATACAGCTCCTCTTCTTGCCTACACAAACACACCGGCTCTAGCTGAGGTCACCTCTCCTACCTACCTAGCTACCCAGTTTCTGTTACTCCTTGGTGTACCTAATTACAGAGAACATCAGTATCAATGCTCTGGCTCCCAAATCCTAAAGAGAGCAGGAGAGGTAAAGTATTACCAAAAACATACCTAAAGCATTCTCACCTTTAGGCTCTTACTAACATTTATGCTTGGATGCAAAATATTCTGACCACCCAAACAGCATGTCTGTGTTCAACTTACCTTTAAGCTGTTACTCTGCTTGTTGGTGACGCAAAATAATTCCTCTTCCACTGGAAAACTGGACAATTTAACCTTATTTTGTTGGAAGGTTTTCACCAAAATTAATGAAATGTTCTTATGTGAAGAGGAAACAGCAATTTTAACAACAAAACTAGGTTTATTTATAGAGACATAACTGATTGAAAAAAAAAATCCTTCTGTACTGAGACATGGTGTACGTGATCTCACCTTATGGGGAGTTTTTAGAAAACTCACTTTAGCTGTGGGTTATGTAAATATTTCTGTAAAATTCTATTTGAGGAACTTAAGAATTTATTGAATTTGGTTTTAACTCAAAAATAACCTATACTTTCTAACTAATTTTAGCAAGCAGCACCAAAATGTGAAGTAGATTTTTAGCTAATATTTTGAGTGTGTTCTTTTAAATTAACAGCTTCCACATACAAAGGGGTAAACTCATCTCTTCAATTTACTGACCATCCATTCTATTCCTTTGTATGTATACAGCTTTTCATAGTTTATAAAACACTTTCATATACATTACTGAATTTACATGCTGTGATAATTAGAAAACTAGCATAATTCCTGCTTTCACCCATTTTCATAAAGAAAAATAAAATAGGCATAGAACAGAGAGATATAGGGTAAATGATTAGGACAAAACACTTTGAAATGGAGAGTAAGTCAATAGAATGAATAGGAAAAATCTCAAAAAATGATTTTAAAGACCCAAATTTCCAATTTAGCCCATTTATCCAGGTTATCTAGATGAACAAAACGGAGTTTCAGGCAGACCCATTTCAATTTTGCCCTCTCATTGGGAGTTTCCCAGCACGGGTTTGTATCCTGCCGAACTACAAATCTGCTCCATATTTACAAAGGCACTTTGAGCTCTTAGCCATCCAGGCCCGATTTCTTCATTACCTGCCATCAATGCAAGCTTCTGTCGCATGGCTCATCGCTAGCTAAGCAAACTACTTATACATAGTAGGCATAAAAATAATTTTTTTAATTGACTAGAATTATTTTGAAGAAGGCAATGGTTTGGTTCTTAAACAGAAAAACAAACATGACCTGGTTCTTAAACATCAATTAGAACAAATCATATGGAAGACAGAACAGCAAATATCAAATTATAAGGAAGCTATAGGTCATAGGCTCTGCGATGCGTTCTGTGCTATACTATTTAGACCACTAACTTTAATGAGGATGCCACCGATGTGCTAACCAAGTGTGTCTGTGACATAAACCTGAGAGGAATAATTTATTATGGCAAGATGTTGAAAAGAAGTTCCAAGAGAGCTTGGACAAGCTGACACAACAGGCCCAAATGAAAATGACCAAGTTCCAGAGAGGTAAATGCAAATGTCTATACTCACTGCCCAGTTGTAGGTCAGTAGATACGTGCCATGAGGGGTTTTAACTGAATTTTAAGCTCAATAAGAATGTACAATGAGACATGTTCGATAAACAACAAGGTAAATGCTAGTTGGCTCTGATGCTAGATGAACGTAAGCTTAGGCAATACCTCCACCGCCATGCACTGCGCGGTTCGTACCAGCAGTCTCATGTTCAGTAATCATCGCGACTCTGGAAAGGAATGTGGTAAAATGCGACACGGATGGGACAAAGATGAAGGTGGAAAAGGTAAGAATCATAACATTAGTAAAACTAGTAATTATCAGTATGTATTGAGCAATTATTATCTGGCATGCATTGTACTATGAGGTTAACATAGATGACCTAAAATTTTACAAAATCCTATAAGGTAGGAATTGTTATCTATCCTCATTTTACAAAGAGGGAAACTGAAGCTTGCACATTTTCAGTAACCTGTTCAGGTTCAGCAAGTAGTGGGTAGTAAAATGAGAAATTTACTTGAGGCAGTCACTTGGCCATCTCTTCACCCACCTATCCATCCAATTACTGTGACCCTAACTGCAATCAGGGCACTGGAGCACCAGAATACAAAAGAGAGTAAGACAAGTAAAAGTCTCTGTCCTCAAACAACTTACATTCTAATGGAAGAAACTGATTGTTTAAAAGCAAATGAACAATAAAATAATAAAAAACTTATAATAAGCTTCATGACAGAGGGGAATGAGGCGCTGTGAGAGAATAACAGAGTATACATTAGTAGCCAGTGAAATAGAGACATGGAATTGGAAACCAAAAGAAAGAAAAGGAACTGGTGAAGCAAAGGAAGAGTGGGAAAGAATATATGTGGAAGATGTTTGTCCAAAGGCCATGGCATGTCTGAGAAGCTAAAGGCAAACCACAGAGGCTCCAGTGCATGGACAGAGGAAGGGTGCATGAGAAGAGGGTGGAAAGACAGGCAGTGGGGAGAGTATGCAGGGTCTAGTAAACTGCAGAAAGGAGTTTGGATTCATGTTTCTAAATGCAAATGGGAAGCCATTCCAAACTGCTAAATGGAAGAGCAATGCAATGCAATTCACATTTCGCTTTTGCGAATGTGCTGAGTATGAACTAAAGAGGGCATAACTTTATGAAGCTAATGTTGTGATAAGGAAAGATGATAATAAACAAATGAGTAAGATATGGAGTAAAATAAAGCAGACAGGGGGCAGGAGCACTTGGAAACTGGTTTACAACGTAAAACAAGGTAGTCAGGAAAGTCTCACAGAGATGATTTCAGCGATGACTTGAAGGGTTAATCTTGTGATCCACAGGATAGCCCAGAGAAGCCGACGAAGAGAAGAGTGAGTCCAAAGGCTCTGAAGTGGTTGTGGGGGCAGACTGGTTAGCACCTTGGAGGTCACTGTTAGACTTTGCCTTTGACTGTTACTGAGGTAGGAACCACTGGATAATTTCAGAAGGGTGACAAGAGTGGACATAGGTTGTTTTTTTTTTTATTTTTTATTTTTTATTTTTTTGAGATGGAGTCTCACTCTATTGCCCAGGCTGGAGTGCAGCGGCACGATCTCAGCTTACTGCAATCTCCGCCACCCAGGTTCAAGCGATTCTCCTGCCTCAGCCTCCTGAGTAGCTGGGACTATAGGCATCTGCCACTGCGCCTGGCTAATTTTTATATTTTTAGTAGAGACAGGGTTTCACTATCTTGGCCAGGCTGGTCTTGAACTCCTGACCTCCTGATCCAACTGCCTCGGCCTCCCAAAGTGCTGGGATTACAGGAGTGAGTCACCTTGCCCGGCTGACATAGGTTTAACAGAATTTCTCTGGCCCTTATGCTGTGAAGGGGCTAGATAGGGAGAAGCAGGGAACCCTAGTTAAGAGACTGTTGCTGGCCAGGCGTGGTGGCTCACGCCTGTAATCCCAGCACTTTGGGAGGTCGAAGTGGGCAGGTCATGAGGTCAGGAGATCGAGATCATCCTGGCTAACACGGTGAAACCTCATCTCTACTAAAAATACAATTTAAAAAAAATTAGCCAGGTGTAGTGGCAGGGGCCTGTAGTCGCAGATACTCGGGAGGCCAAGGCAGGAGAATGGTGTGAACCCAGGAGGCGGAGTTTGCAGTGCGCCGAGATCACGCCACTGCACTCCAGCCTGGGCGACAGAGCGAAACACCATCTCAAAAAAAAAAAAAAAAAAAAAGAGAGACTTTTGCAATAACACAGCTGAAGATGACAGTACCTTGAACTAGACGGTAGCAGTAGATATATGTGAAGAAGATATACGGACAGAAGAAAAGCATCTGAAAAAAATGCTCAGTACCATTCATCACTAGGGAAATAAAAATTAAAACCACAATGAGATACCATTACATACGTACTAGAACAACTAAATATAAAAAAGACTGATCAAGCATTTTCAATACATATAACTGCTAATACATGAATATCATTATAAAAGGAGTTATTCTCATCTTGATTCTAAAATTTTCCATCAGACATAGCACAACAAAGACTGACCTAGGAGTGAGAAGCCCAGTCATCTCATTTAGGTACTATCACTAAGTATTTAAGGTTTGTTCTTAGCTCACTATGCATTCACTCAATCAACAGATAAATATCTGCGGTAGGTCTCCTCTATGCTGAGTACCGGACACACGATGAAAGGTAAGCTAAGACCCTGACTTTAAGGACCTTACAGCCACTTCTGGCACATCATTTCAGTTTTGTGGGGCTCTGTCTTTCCCTCCTCATCTGTTGCACCCCTCGTGCCCTCCAGGTACACACAGAACAGTGCCTTTGTGACTCTGTCCCATTTGCCGGAATGGCCTTCACTTCCCACTCTCGTGCTCCCTCCAGACTGGGCTAAAATATGACTCAGATGATATATATTTTTTTCTAAAATAATAACAGCTTTATTAACATCATCCACACACCATAGAATTCACCCACCTAAAGTATACAATTGAATGGTTTTTAGTACATTCATGGAGTTGTGCAACTGTTACCACAATCGATTTTAGAACATTTTATTACCCCAAAAGAAACTCCGTGGCCCTCAGGAGTCCCTCCCGTTTGTCCTCAATTTCAGACTTGGACAATCACTAATCTTTCTGTCTCTATAGATTCGCCCATTCTAAACATTTCATATAAATTGAGTCATACAATATGTTGTCTTTTGTGACTGGCTTCTTTCACCTGACATGATGTTTTCAATTGTGAGTCTATCATGCTGTAGAATGTATCATTACTTCATTCTTTTTTACTGCCATGTAATAAGTATGTATATACACACACCCCACATTTTATTTACCCATTCATCAGTTGATAGACATTTGGGGTGTTGTCAGTTTGGGGCTACTATGAATAATGCTGCTATGAACATCCATGTAGAAGTTTTTCAGTAGCATGTTTTGATTTCTGTTGAGTATAGACCTAGGACTGGAATTGCTAGATCATATGGTATCTCTATGTTGAACATTTTGAGAAACTGCCAGAATGTTTTTCAGCCTGTATGACTTTAAATTCTACCAGCAACGTATGGGGGAGTTCCAGTTCCTCTACATCCTCACCAATGCTTGTTATTATCTGTCTTTTTTATTATACTTATCCAAAGTAGATGTAAAATGCTTTCTCATCTTGGTTTTGGTTTGCATTTTCCTGATAGCTAGGGATGTTGAGCGTCTTTTCACATGTTTATTAATCATTTGTTAATAATGCAGTTATTATTAACATACCTTCTTTTAAAAAGCCCTATTAGGGTCTTTTGCCCATTTAAAAATTGGGGTGTCTTTTTATTATTAATTGTAAGTGTACCTTACATATCCTAGATACAAGTTCCTTATCAGATACAGGAGTTACCAAAAATTTTCTCCCTTTCTGTGAGTTGTCTTTTTTCTTGATAATGTTCTTTAAAGGTCAAAAGTTTTTAATTTTGGTGACATTCAATTTATCGATTTTTTTCTATTGTTCTTTGTGCTTTTGGTGTCATACCTACGAAATCATTACCTAATCCAAAGTCAGTAAGATGTATGCCTATGTTTTCTGCTAAGAGTTTGATAAGTTTAGCTGTTACATTTAGACTTTCATCCATTTTGAGTTAATTTTTGTCTACACTATGAGGTAGGAACCCAAGTTCTTTCTTTTACATGTGGGTATCAGGTTTTCCCAGCACCATTCACTGAAAAGTCTGTTTGCTCTCTATTGAGTTTTATTACCCTTGCTGAAAATCAATTGGCTGTAAATGTGTAAAATCTTTCTGGACCCTCTCCCACCACAGTAGGCCACACCCTTCGCTGAACCCCCATCACATTTACCTTCCTCACCAGACTATAAGGGTTGTTAAGAGCAGTAAATAGATTTATATTTTTCATTGCAATCCCCGTGCCTATGTGTTTGCAACACATAATAGGTTATCACTAACTATTAGTTAAATAAATGGCTGCATGGAAATAAGGTAATTACTCCCAGCTGACTCACAGTCTAATCATCTACAGAATGGAGGGGTGGACTAAGTTATTAAAGTCTTTTTGACCCTTGGTGCCCACCAAGCCATTGTTCTTTATTATGTGAGGCCCTTCCTTCCAGGCCATTGAAATAGGAAAGACTAAAGACAAAAGTTACTTCCTTTAATTTTTATTTTCTTGTTTTTTTGAGATGGAGTCTCGCTCCATTGCCCAGGCTGGAGTAGAGTGGCATGACCTCAGCTCACTGCAAGCTCTGTCTTCCAGGTTCAAGTGATTCTCCTGCCTCAGCCTCCCGGGTAGCTGGGACTACAGGCGCGTGCCACCACGCCTGGCTAATTTTGTGTATTTTTAGTAGAGATGGGGTTTCACCGCATTAGTCAGGATGGTCTCAATCTCCTGACCTCATGATCCACCCACCTCGGCCTCCCAAAGTGTTGGGATTACAGGTGTGAGCCACCGTCAAAAGTTACTTTCATAAATTCCATTGCTATGTGGATAAGAAGCATCTTCTGAAAAATGCCAAGGTACATAAAGTTATTATTATATATTATTATTACTTTTCAGACAGGGTCTTGCTCTGTCACCCAGGCTGGAGTGCAGTGGCATGAACACAATTTATTGCAGCCTTGACCTTCTGGGTGTGAGTGATCCTCCCACCTCAGCCTCCCATGTAGCTGGAACTACAGGCACATGACACCACACCTGGGTAATTTTTGGATTTTTTTTTTTGTAGAGACAGGGTCACACCATGTTGGCTAGGCTGTCTCAAACTCCTGAGCTCAATGATCCTCCTGCTTTGAGCCTCCTGAAGTGCTCAGATGACGGGAATAAGCCACCATGTCTCTCATGAAGTTATTCTCGACAATCAGCAGTGGTTGTAGGGAAAAAGGATTTTCACACCAGTAATAGTTTTTTAAAATCCATTATCGTGGTTCCCTTCTGAAAATCCTGATGTATTATTATATTGATGGATATGTGGTCATGTTTGCCTCTTCCGAGTTATTGTTTAAGGTGAAGCAGTGTAAACAGGGGAAAAAAAAAGTCCAATTCTTCTTAGTATAAATGCCTTTAGAATGTCTTCCTCTAAAATCTCTCCCATTTTCTCTTCCCACATCCCCGCTCCCCCCTACAACCGGCTACTTTTCTTTTCTCTTCTTGTTTTTATAACTAAGGATAATCCTAGCATCTTTCTTGCTCTCCTAGCCATTGAAATAAGTCTCTGGTATGTCAAATTCAGCACTGAGATACTTCAAACTTCATGTTCTGCTCAAGAAAAATCATCAGTAAGTCACATTAAGGTTATAGATTAATAAGATATATAGAAAGATACATATCTACATATGGATTTAAAATAGATACAGATATTTGATACATTTGTTAGTCTGTGTTGACGCCGCCTTTAAAATGAAACATGTCTGGTGCTTATTATATAAAACCTTGCATAGCTTAAGTTGCTATACACATAGTGGACCTTCAGTAAATTAGAGAAGAAACACTGATCCTCCTACAGTTCTATGATAAATTTAGTTGAAAATGACACCTTAAGTTTCTAATGCAAACTAGGATATGACAATCACCTCTCCATATGAGTGAATTCAGATTTCTCTGCAGAATATTCTAAGCAAGCTAAAGAAGAGTCCACACCAGGTGCAGTGGCCCAGGCTTGTAATCCCAGCACTTCGGCAGGCAGAGGTGGAGGGATGGCTTGAGCTCAGGAGTTCGAAACCAGCCTGGGCAACATAGCAAGACCTGGTCTCTACAAAAAATACAAAAAGAATTAGCCGGGTATGGTGGCATGCACCTGTGGTCCCAGCTACTCGGGAGGTGGAGGCAGGAGGATCACTGGAACCCAGGAGGGGAAGCCTGCAATGAGCCGAGATCGAGCCACCACACTCCAGCCTAGACAGCAGGGTGAGGCCCCAAATCCAAAAATAACAAGAATAAAGAAAGAAAGAGAGAAGAGTCCAACAGAAAAGGTAGCATTTGCAATGATCTTTCGAGTAGAACAATTCTTTCTCTTCCATCTTAAGATCTCCTTAAAAGTTTATTTTTACCTCCCTTGTGTCCTTGGCAGCCACACTTTCTATAAAGATACGAGCATCCCCTTGCACTTTAATGGCAACTTTCACTGACAGCTTGACTCAGGAAGAAAGGCTAATACTACTACTTGTATAATTTATTGCCATGGAAAGAGGGTGTGTGTGAGAGAGCGAGAGAGACAGAAGGTATCAGGACTTCAGTTATAAGCAGAGAGATTTTATACAAAGAAGAATTTTCCATTCCTATAGGGAACTCCAGAAATTTTCAGGGATGGCAGAAGGCAGGCCAGAAATAAAGACCCTGCGGCGTTCTTGTCTTTTTCCTAAATGTAAGTGTAACAAATCCACTGAAGTACAGATGTTAACACCAAAAAGAGTTAAATTAACTTGACCATCTGTTAAGAAGAGTAATATGAAAGCTCTAAACACCTTGCAATTCATTAACACTCATGAGCAGCCTAGAGTTAGATCAGGAATCTCTGTGTAGGGTGTTCCGTCTCACACTGAACTCCGGTGAGGGTCAGGAAAACATGCCGGGGATCTGTAAAACTTCTAAGATAATTGCAAAATTGTTTCTGGTTTCATTTTGATGATTTATTTTAAAAAGAACCCCCACAGCAAAATCTTAAGATGATCATATTCTAGGTCATCTGTGTCCAGAACTGCCACGCTTTTCATTGCACGCTTGCATTTATGAGGGCACCAAGTGAAAACAGAAAGTGGAAGCATTAACTATTAATGCTTTCTCCAGCGGGAATCCACCAATGTATTCCTGACCATCATAAGTTCACATACCTGAGAAACGCTGGCCGAAGAGATTTACTTTCACAGGTCTTGTAAAAGCTGGCTACTCCCCCACAATACTACCTTTGATACTTTGCTGGTGCCTCAAATCTTTCCAATAGAACGGAAATTTTAATTCAGAGTGGGGTTTTAATCCTTGTTGCAAATTAGATGATGTCTGTCTTGTAAGTAAACTTAACTCTTTACAAAGCTGGACATTTTATTGTTCTATTACCAATCATAACGAAAATATCTAAAATTACAGATGACAGTCAAAATTCATTTTTATAATCTTAACAAAAGTGTCATGTTTATAAAATGAGAGTGAATAACTGGAAAATATAGAATAAAACTTGAGGCTCCATGCAATTTCTATTGATTTTATGAATATTGAATTCACAATTAAGAGGGGCAAAGAAATATTTCCTGTGTTTCTAGAAACGTAAGAATTTAGAGTTAGAGAAAAACCCTTGCTACCACTTGTCCAAAGCTTCTCACTTCACTGGGAAATAAACTGAGGCTCCAAGAGGCTTGCTCAGGAAGTTAGCTGGAAAAGCCAAATCAGAAAGTCAAGTCTTTGCACTCACAGTCCTTAGGCAAAGTAGTGCCCTGTATAATCTGTGTTTCACCTTTCATCAACAGTCATGTGCTAATCTTCCACAATTCAAGATAATTGTCAATTCTTTATTTCTACGAAAACAATCCTATATGACTCTAACACTGTAAATAAAATGCCATTTTATTTATGTTATCTGAAATTTGAAAAATCTTAAGATTTTTCCATTATGTAAAAACTACTACAAACCAAATGAAATACATATGCATACATTCCCAAATGATAACATGACTTCTATACCTGACTGCAGGGCATGCGGTATAAGTAGACAATTATATTGGGATTCTGAGTATTACTGAAACCTTTTTTCTATGGGCAATCTATTATAGCAGAGAAGTGGCACTTGAAATATGGAGGTCAGTTATACAAAAATGCTATGGAATCAAAAGACACATATGTTCTTGAATGCAGCCTCCTTTCTCACCCCCATTCCTTTGCTCAAGCTGCCATGTTGAAACTTCTAACCAAGTGAATTTCTTCTTTTATCCATGCTGGGCAACATTCTTTTTTTTTTTTTTTTTTTTTTTTTTTTTTTCGAGATGGAGTCTCGCTCTGTTGCCCAGGCTGGAGGGCAGTGGTGCAATCTCAGCTCACTGCAATCTCCGCTTCCTGGGTTCAAGCAATTCTCCTTCCTCAGTCTCCCGAGTAGCTGGGATTACAGACACACACCATCATGCCCGGCTAATTCTTGTATTTTTAGTAGATGCGGGGTTTCACCACGTTGGCCAGGCTGGTCATGAACTCCTGACCTCAAGTGATCTGCTCACCTTGACCTCCTAAAGTGCTGGGATTACAGGCATGAGCCACCATGTCTGGCCCTGGGCAACATTCTAACCATCCTGCAAGGATGCTCTCTTTCCCTCCCAAATTCCCATGCCCTCTGCATTTTGCTGATAGTTACTATGTTCTCTTTGACATATATTTATTGGCATACCTGGCTTACATACTCCTTTCTGACAGAAATTGATTATAGCCAAGTAGAGTGCACATAATATATGGTTATTGAATTAAAGCAACATACGAAGTTTAGGGCAAAAGGGCTCTAAATCTGTCATAGTGGCTGTTCTCAAAGTCTAACTTACTATCATTTTCCCTTAAAAGTACATGTAAATGGCCACAGTAAAGTGATCACTATGAAGAATAAGGAGCAACACAGAAACAATGGTTAAGATAATGTTAAATGAAAAATGCAAAAATCAAAACTAGAATCTATTTATATTTGCAAATATTATAGATGCATATGTACACAAAGTGGAAGGTAAAACAGAAAAATAAAAACAATTTGCACTGCTGGGTGATGGAATTACTGGCTTCTGTTAATGTGGTTATGTTTATATAATAAATGTTTTTAAATGTATACATATGTAGTAATTAGTAATATTCATATTGGATATTGGTACTAATATTTCTGGACTAGGAGAAAAAAGAAAGCATATGTAGTTGTCTTATCTCTAATGTCTCTCAGCTTGTTGGCCTGCATGGATGCATTCAAAGAACTGCCACTACCTGGTAGCTACCAGACAGCAGAGTTGGTACCTGAGAAGGCACTTTGCAAAGTTGGCAGTTGGTTGGTGAGTCAACTTTTACAGTCAAAACAAGCATGCAAAAAAATGTTCAAAGAACCAAAATACATGTCATCCACGGAAACTGAAAATAGAGCAAACATTATATTTCTTCAGGGCACACAGGAATATTCTTAGAGTCCAGTTTACAGTTTTCTACTCCCATCCAAAGGCAAACATTTATTTCTTAATGTTTCTCCTATAAGGCATATTACTTCTAAGAAAGTTGGTTTTGTTTGCTATTTGTACTCTTATCTTCTAAATATACCTAAATTGCTATTTTCAGATGTAATGTCTCTGCTTATACATTTAATTTTTTAAAAAAAAATTATTACGTTGAATAACATTATCATCTTTGTTGGAAAATCAAATGACAAGTAGAAATTAATAGACTCTTTTTTGAGCATGTTAATTGAAAACACAGTGTATGAATGAGGTATACTTACACAGCCTCAGAAAACAACTGCCTAAATCATTAACAAAGTGACTAAATATTAAATGCCCCAATGATCTCCAACTCGGTATTATTCGCTGGATTGATTTGGAACTGCTCCTTTAGACAGAAAAATTGAATTATATTTTTTACTGCTAATTTTGTGATTTTACTAAAACGTGATGATTTTAAATGAAGAAAGTAATTCAGCACAGTGTTTTAGAAAAATAAGTTCAATCAATAACTTAGACTTTTATTAAATGAACATATTTTAAATTATTTGCATAATCCAATAAATCCTACTTGTCCCATTCAAGCATCATCCAGGACAAGAACAAAAGAGGCTGATTTATTAGACATATGTGAGGCTGAAGAATTTTCTCAGAATTCTTGGTTAGGCTGTGATAAGAACACAAATTTATCTAAGTATGCTGAACAATGCTTTAGGGCATACTTAGGAGAAGATGCTATAAAAAAGCTTTATTGCATCACACACATGGAACCAGATTCTCCCTCTCATGGGCTGTAGCCAGCATGAAGTTCACACTACATTAATTTGCACTTGTCGATATGCTGCTTTGCAAGTATTCTTAAGGCATGTTCGAATGTGTACTCTGACTCCTCAACTAGAATATAAACTCCCTACGGGTAGGATCTGGGTCTCCTAGTTATTACCCCCACAGTGTCTAGCATACTGGTCTGGGTAAGCCAAGCCCTCTGGAACTGCTGTTGTCTTCGTGAGGAGCAGGGACAAGAATGTGCTAAGCCTACAGACTGAAAGAGGGTGTGAAGAATACTGGAGAGCAACTCTGTCATCACCAGGACCGAGTGATTACATGTACCAAAGGCAGGCCCAAATGGCCCTTCTCCCAGTCATTTTGTAGAGGGAGAAGTGAGACTGCAGGTGGTACTTGGATAAGTTTCTGAAGTCTGGCTCTTGAGAAGTCATCCATTATCTTAGCATATTCCCCAAAAACCTTCTGAAAAAGAGTACATAGCTTTACAGACACAAAGCAGAGAATAGAACGGAAGAGGATTTTACTTTAATCTGTAAGTGCTAGGTTTCAAGTAGAAAAGACTAACACTGCTGTTATCCACTTTTAAAAGACACAACAATGTCTTTCTAGGACGCTTCCAGAATCAAATAGAAGACTGGACCTCAGAGGTCCATAAGCTGGGTCTTCGGGTAAATCATATTGCTGCTACTATTTAAAACTAAAAATTCCAGGGAAAAGGTTCCATGGCCTGTTGCAGCAATTTCAATCTTCTTACTGTCAGAAAATTCTTGTCTCAGGCTATTGTGATTTGTAGTTGCTGTAGTTAAATCCCTTTGTTCTTGTTCTGTCCATATTGAAGACTCAAATCAGGTGTTTAACTTTTTCCTTGAAATAATCTGTCAAATCCTTGAAGACGTGAAGCAATGTTGAAGTCTTCTCTAAGCAAAAGTACAATTCTTCAACTTTTCTTTATTGCTTTTATATTTCTCTAACTTTAAAAAGGACTGACTTAGGCCAGGAGTGGTGGCTCACGTCTGTAATCCCAGCACTTTGGGAAGCCGGGGCAGGTGGATTGCCTGAGCTCAAGAGTTCAAGACCAGCCTGGGCAACATGGTAAAACCCTGTCCCTACTAAAAAACAACAACAACAACAACAACAAAATAGCCGGGCATGGTGGCGTGCTCCCATAGTCCCAGCTACTCGGGAGGCTGAGACAGGAGAATTGCTAGAACCTGGGAGGCAGAGGTTGCAGTGAGCCAAGATCTCACCACTGCACTCCAGCCTGGGCGACAGTATGAGACTCCGTCTCAAAAAAAAAAAAAAAAAAAGAAAGAAAGAAAAAAGGACTGACTTTTAGGGCTTGGAGGCAGGCCTTCTTCTCCTTACACAAAGCCATACAATATAGATGCACTTCTTCCAACAGTCTAGTTAATTCAACTGAATTTAGGCGATAATTTCTGTGTTGCTATACTCCATCCTTCATGTCAGTGTCCAAGTGCTGAATCACTGCTGTAGATATGAGCAACCCTCAAATCCTTTTTTGCCCTCATTTTTCCGGCCAAAACTTTTGGATCTATTTGTTTTGTAGAGATACCCCACCCTAAATATTTGCTTTGATTGCTCCATTAAAGTCATTTCAAACTTGATGTTTTCTACTCAATAGTAGCCACAACTCCAAAATTATAATTTACACAATACCAGTAACAAAAA
>NW_012102255.1:529498-545301 GCF_000951045.1 Mandrillus leucophaeus | reverse complement strand
CACCACTGCACTCCAGCCTGGGCGACAGTATGAGCCCCCAATTCAAAAAAAAAAAAAAAAAAAAAAAGCTTTCTATATCAGCCTTATCTCTGAAAAATAAGAACCAACCTAAAAACAAAATTGTAAATATCAAATATAAAATAATACTGTATTTACACTCCCATCCAAGCTCCTAGTAAGTCATATGACACTAATAAGAGAATGCCATGATTATCAGTGATACACTCACTTGGTAATGCCACTAGATTTTTAAGAGACCAAAGATGTGGCACATTTGTTGTACTGCAAAATACTCTAAAACCATTGTTATTATTTAAGACACATGGGTCTTCAAACTCAAAGCTCAGCATCCTAGTAACTCAGAGGAAACTTAAAAAATACAGTTGTATTTCTATACTCAAGGTAGGGATTGGCAACTTTTTCTATAAAGGGTCAGACAGTAAATATTTCAGGCTTTGTGGGCTATATGGTCTCTACCACAACTCCTCAAGTCTGCTGTTATTGCAGGAAGTAGCAATAGGCAATACAGAAATGAGTAGATATGGCCGAGTTCCAATAAAACTTTATTTGTAACATAGATAGCAGGCCAGATTTGACCTATGAGCTGTAGTTGGCTAACACTTTTTTATGAATACTGGGCACATTAGCATATTGAATATGCACATGTGTCTGTATACGTAAGTGGAGTATATACACATATATTAGTATGCAAAATCTCCATTTGCCCAATCCCCTGGTCATGGCAGTTTCTTGGGCACGTGACCAGTGCAGTCACACGTGCTGTTTCAAAGGGCGCTTAGACTTGCAGTTTAACACTCTGTGGTCAATGTCTTGAAATTATCAGCAATTTTATCTTAGAATTGTGTTTTTTTTTGTCTTTGTTTTCCGAAACAGCGTTTGACTCTTGTTGCCCAGGCTGGAGTGCAATGGCACGATCTCGGCTCACCGCAACCTCTGCCTCCAGGTTCAAGCGATTCTCCTGCCTCACCCTCCTGAGTAGCTGGGATTACAGGCATGCACCATCATGCCCAGCTAATTTTTTTTTTTTTTTTTTTTTTTTTTTTTTTTTTTTTTTTGTATTTTTAGTAGAGACAGGGTTTCTCCATGTTGGTCAGGCTAGTCTCAAACTCCCGACCTCGGGTGAGCCGCCCACCTCGGCCTCCCAAAGTGCTGGGATTACAGGTATGAGCCACTGCCCCCCTAGAATTGTGTTTTGTAGGTGTACTCTGATGGAACAATGGAGACTGAACTCCTATATCTGGTCTCATCTTTCCACTGCCTCAGTGCAGCCCTAGGCAGCTCTCAGAAATATACTCCTCTCTAGCTTCCTTTATCCCGCCCTGCCCTGCTGCTGGGGTGGAGTCCTCCACCCAGGGTGGGACCAGGGCATGTCACTGGGGGAGGTGTGTGTTCTGCTGTGTCTTTTGCCCCTGGCAGAATCCTGAATGTGTGTTTAGAGAGGACTGAGTCAAGTGTGCCCATCCCTGGCATCTTAGAGCCGGACAGGGAGGTAAGAATTCCCACCCCAAGCTGGCAGTACCACAGCACACTCAGTGGATTCTGTGCAGAGCCTCTTACCCATCCCTGATGCAGACAGCAAATGTGTTGCAGTATGGAGACTGCGGTCTCTCAGGGGTCACCTGTCTGACTTCCTTGCGGGGGCGGGGAGGGAGAATGACCCCCTGCTCTATGCTGGGACATTGTGTAGATCCTGTGGCTAGAGGAAAGAAGAACCCAGAAGCTGACAGGCCACATGTGCACAGCCCGTCACGGGCACCTGTGGGGTCTGCACTCCCCCACAACTATCATCCCTATGCTGAAGAAGCCTAACATCAAATAGCAAATAAAAAGAGGCATGTCCAGCCTGGGTTGGTGAGGGAGGAGGGGCAAGGACAGACAGACTGAAGAAGAAAGGAAAATATTTTATATTTTAGTTCTTTTTACTATCACTTCTTTCCTGCTTTCTGAACAAAAGGGTCCTGTATTTTCACTTTGCACTGGGTCCTAATCAAAGGGTAGGGGCTATAAAGAATCATTTTCTGAGATTCATTTACCAAAAGGGAAGTTGACAAGAAACTCTACGTATGCATCACTGATTTCAGGTCAGCTCATCCTGCAACATTTCCAAATCTCAAATACAAGGCTCTGAAATTAATGATGAATTTGGGGTTTCAGATGCTAGGAAGCTCCTTTTGGGATGTGATTATCAGGAATGCTGCGTGGTAGCCATTTCCTTCAAATAGTTTGCTGTAGGATTAATTTATGCCTCTTTAGAATGATAATGAGCCATTTTATAAAAATAAAGCACAAAATATTATGTACAAAATGTAACAGACAACAACAAAGAAAGATGAAATTTTACTAAGAGTTCTGTTTATTTCCTATTAAAAAGAGTAACACCAGATCATTCTAACACACAAAAACATACTTGTTTTCCTAATTTGAATAAACCAACTGTAAAAGAAACATTTTTGAGACAAAGAAATGTGAATATAGGCTGGGTGTTATTTGATATTAAAGAAGTATTGTTAAGATTGGTAGGTATGATAATGACATAGTATGTAAAAATATCCTTCATAGATCCACATGGGTATTTATGAGTACAATAACATAAGGTCTGAGATCCATTTAAAATACTTCTGCAAAAGAAGAAAAAGAGGTAGAGGAAGAAGAAAACAAAGAGGAAGAAGATGAAGACGAGAAGGTGGAACAGAAAAAACACGACAAAGAAGATGAAGGTGATGATGAGGACAGAAGTGGAGAGAAAAAAAGTAAGATAGATAGAATAGGATTGTGGAAGAGGATTGGAAAAATGATGAGTGTAGGTGATGGAAATGTAAGGACCCATTACAATATTCCCTGTACCCTCATATATGCTTTTAAATTCCCCTGATCGAGTGTGTGTATAACCATTGCCTAAAAAATTTTCTAATAAAAATCACAGTGCATATTTCACATTCTCCTTCATACCAAATGTCTTTTTTTTTCTGGTGCAAGAAGCATCCTCTGAGGCTGACAGGAATTATCTAAGCTGAAGAGATACAAAGGAGTTGATGGGAAGGATAATCCGCCCATCGGTTCCTGACACAATATAACGAAGAAAAGAAGAAAGTGGGTGGAAGAGGCTGCCATTGTTACTCTCCTAACCTTTCCTTCTAATTATGCCAGAGCCAAGGCTCAGGTCACAAGGAAAATTATTTTGGTGGTCAACCATTTGCCCTATTTTGTATACATCAAAAAGGCTCTTGTTCTCACACATTCCAATCTCACAGTTTCCCACCTACTTAAAAAATGTATCAAGTGGTCAGATGAACTAAAACATGAATAAAATGACTATATTATGAAGAACACCTTGTTTGCAAACCTACAGATAGCCTGCTTGTGATGCGGAATTGTAAGATGCACAACACTTCAACATTTAATCTACTTTCTATTATTGTAGGCATTTCAGATAAATGCTCAACATGCCCCGCTTTTAAAAGTTAAATGTAAATTTCTCTCTTGAGTGCAGATGGTGGCCAAGCAAAGTAGTTCTTTGGTCTCACAGACAGAAGGTCAGGTCATGGCTGAAAGACCAAAGAACAATTGCTGCTTTGCTCCTCCAAATCATCCATGGAATGAGACACCACTACTTTCTTTTCTCAAACTGTCTGTTCAATACAAAATAGTTAAAAGAGGACCTATAAGATTTCCTCACATTCTGTCGGGAAAAAAACGGTAACAAGCACATCACATCACATCACATCACAAACATCTTGTAACTGTTCAGAGGTCTTATTCCTAAAGCTGTGACTCTCCTAAAAAGGCAGTCTCTATCTAAAAACAACCCACTAAATGTCATTATGAAAACTACTATTGTCAGAAAACTACTATTATCAGAAAATGTTTACAAATGAAAACTGCTCCTTGTAAATCCGGCAACTTTAGCCTCCATACCATCACGGATTAATTAAAATGAGATTTAATACTGCAGATACTTCTAATATTGCAAATGCTTCTAAACAAGTTATTCCTTTACAAGTGATATTATACTCTTATTGTTCCTGATGGGTTTTTTTTCCTCTAGAAAATTATAATGGAATTTTAAATAACTGAGACTCTTTCCTGACGTATTTTTCCAGTTAGTCCAAAATATTATGCTGTCAAAATGCTCTCAAATAATACAAAAGACCAAAAGTATGCCAATATGATTCCTTTAAAAAAATTACAATATATTATGAAAGAAAAGTTATCTGTGATAAACTCAGTAGACCTAGGCCTTCAGTCCCTGATAGAAAGCATTTTCCATTCCACTATCAGGCACGCCCCCAGCTGGATGAAATAAAATGTTTCATTATTTGCACATGTTAATAATTAAAAGTCTTCTGAAAATTTAAAACCCATTACCACAACACCAAATATAGTGGTTCAAATGCAGAATTTTACTTTGGTTGCCAAGATTTTAATTTAGTACTAAGGATTTCAGTTATGACTTGAAAAGCTTTTTGTACTAATCTTCATTATCACTTTTGTGTTCAATACTTTTCCCAATTGTCTTTGCGTCATTTGTTGTAAAGACTTCATTGGCTCAAAAGAGAAAATATGTTGGAAAATATGATGAAAAACCTCGAACTAGAAACATATTTGAAAAAAATTTATTTGGAGCAACGTCCTTCTAAATTCTAAAACAATTATTTTAAACTATTGACCCTAAGAACCCAGTCTTATTATTTTCATTGAATAAACAACCTGCTTTCATTGAATGTAAAGAATGAAAACCTTCAAGGTCCTGACTGTAACATAAAAATAGAAAATCAAAAGTCAGCCTATTAGAACTGCCTCTCTAAAAACTTTAACCATGTTGTCAACTAAAATTCGAGTATCTACTTCATCTCAATAAAGATATAACATAAAACATCTGTTCAAACTGAAATTAAAGTACGCAGCTTTTATCCACTAACATTTCTAATGTCACCGTATTTAGGCTTCATGAACAAACGTATTCATGGTTATCTCAGTTAAAACTGGTTTCACTCTGCCAACAATCAATTTGATTGACATATTTACATATCAACTCATCTCATCTTACGAATTTTAAACTTTTTCATTTAAAATTGGATTCAAGTTGGCATCTTTCAAGAACTTTATGTATGTATATTTTAGGTTCAAACTGTGCATTAGAACATTTCTTTTTACTTTTGTAAGTAATAGATACACATATCCAAATGTATATTTATGACCTGTCAGATTGGAATTGTGTATGCCTGCTGTTGTATTCTCACCATTTCATGTGAAAGGTGATAATTTTAGGCAACTATAAAAGAAATTCTCCTAACAGTATAAACTGGATCATCCCATTAGTTAGAAACAATACAAATAAATAACTTAGGAATAAAACAACATCAACTTGAGAAAGAATGTTACTCATATCTATAATTGCTGCAATTATGCTGTGTCCTCTCTTACCTGATCTTTAATTTCAAGATCCCTGTTAGTTTTCGCTCTGAACTCTCTGTGCTCCTTTTCTGCCTCATCCTTCTCCATGTTGGCTTTATTCAGCTGATAGCGCATTTCTCCACACACCTGTTAGATTGTAAAAACTGGATGATTACCTGCTGGAATCTTCCAGGCAATGCCTGCAATTAGATCCTTTGGTGCCCCCTAGAGGTCATATGGATAAAATACAACAAAACTTTTCTAAGAATGCCATTTTCTACTAGAATACTCAACGTAGACTGTTAAGATTCAGAAGCAACATCAGGGATTATTAATTCTAACAACTTGAAATTATAGATAAATAAATGCATAACTAAGGAATTTAAGTAATGTGCCCAAGATTATTTTATATAACGGTTTCAATTGCATATTATCAACCAAAATGCACTATCATCTAACCCTTAAATAGGTAAAGTTAGCAGTTAAAATGTTAAGCTATGTTATTATTCATTCACATTGATACAGTTAAACATTCACTCTATATGACAAAGTTTTCTTTTAAAGATTTCATCAGTTATGCTCTTTAAAAGGAAACGTATACAGGAATTTTTGTCTGCTGATAGACATACTATTGATATTTAGGTCTGTAGTATCCAGTATTGACCGCAAGGCTTGCAGATGTCATCTTATCATACACAATGCCAGGTATTCAAGTTAAGGAAGATTTTCTGGCAAAAGCCATAGACTGGAACTAAGCAGACTATGCACTAACGACTGTAACATTCAATATAAAAGGAAATAATTGTAATATAGCATCAATAATGAACATACATAGTATCTTAAAAGTGTTGCGTATCATCCTCTATACTTAACACTAAGAACTTTGTTTTATTTATTTTTTCCAATCTAGGGCTGCTACAGACACGGAAATATATTTGAAAGGTGTTATTAGCAGATAAATCTAAACAAGCAGATTATGGGCCTTTTGAGAGAACTGAGAACCTATGGAAAGTTCAGTGAATGTAGAAGTCAGCTAAGCTGGCTTCTAATTTACAAATATATGGCTCTTAATATATTATCTCATGGTTATGCTTTCTTGAAACTTGTCAAGTATTTGGTATTTCTCCAAAAATAACGATTTTGGAAACTTTAGAAATCAGTTTCATCATTACTGAGGTATCAGAACAGACTAAGGTATAAAACCTATATGCATTTAAGCTGGGCATAGTGGCGCATGCCTGTAGTCCCAGTTCCTCTGGAGGCTGAGGCGGAGGGATGGCTTGAGCCCAGGAGCTCAGGATTGCGATGTACTGTGCTAGTGTCTGTGAATAGCTACTGCACTTCAGCCTGCGCAATACGACAAGATCCTGTCTCCAAATAAACAAAACAGAACCTAAAAAGTAACTTTAAAAATAATCTACGTTTAAAAGCTATGGTGACAAGACAGAAGAAAAAGTCAACAGGCTTCTCCCCAGTGGCCCTCAGAAAGCTAGAACAATAACGAACTTATTAAAAATTCTGTTGAAAGTTCAAATGCCTTCAGTGTGCGAGAGTTTATTCTTCCCATTTCAAAAATTATAAATTTATAAAAAACTATTCATTTTAAACCTAAATAAAAATTACAAATTCAGAGTGACAGGAAAAAAAATGAGAGGAGCCATATTTTATTTTCTTTCTCATTTGTTCACTATTACTATTTATTTCTATGAATAAAATGGAATAAAACCCTGAATTGATAATGTCAGAAGATAATGATTTTACAACCATGATGTTTAAAACCCAACACCAATACAAATTTGTTAGGTAAAAACTGTTTAAGCATCAGGTTACATTTAAAATTATTTTATCCCTTCATTTTACTCCTACGGTTCCCTGATTTACTACTTTCAGTTCAGCATTTGCTACGTTTATCCACAACACTGAAATTCTTTTTCAAATAAATTAGCACATTAAATTGAACCAGAACTACATTATCTCCACGTTGGAAGCAACTTCAAGGCGATTTAGTCTAATCACTCTTCTGATGCATACACATGTCCTTTCAGCTAGTTCTTGAGACAGAGAACTCTCTCTCTGCTGTACCGACTTCAACAGAAAGCTGCCTCTCTATTAACAACTGAAAATTGTCTCATCATAGCTTTCACCTATAAATCTAGGTTAAGCATTCCCATCCTTCTGAACTAATTCCTTCACTTCCACCCTATCTCCACACAAAAATTTGAGCTTCTTACACTTGCACATTAGCTAATAAGAATTTTAAAAAGCAAATGGAGAATTATAGAAACTCAAGAAAAAGGGGAAAATGGCTCCCTTTCCTAATATATGTTAAAATTAATTTTAATTACTGAATTACAGAGCAACAATGGCATTACAAATATGTCAAAATTTTGGAAAATACATTGAGGAATAAAAGGCAACATGGAAGGAGTATTTTAAGCAAATTATCTATATATTTAGTGGTAAAAAATAAATTGATTTTATTAGTTTCTTTGTTTTAAAGCAATTAACTATTGAAATCTAGATGGACTACTAGTATTTCTTATAATATGTATCTTAATCATTGCCAGTAAAGACCATTAAACATTTTAGTTCTTGATTCACGAACCAGTGACACCCATAGCACAGACAATGTAGTATTTTCAAGTATAAATTTAAGCACCAATACAATAAGATCATGTAGTATTAGAATCTTTATTTTAATGACCAAGTCTGAAAAGGAGTAGGAAGTGGAAGATTTTTTATGTCAAGCACACCTTTTAAGTTGTAAATATATGTCTTTGGCAATTATTGTAAACACCAACCCTATGCTATCTATGGTAAAAACAAGGCACTGCTAATTAATTTAGAAAAATGAGATTTATCAAATATTCAGTATTCGAAGTAATATAACTCTTATTTATTTGTAAGTCTGTCTCCGCCACTCAACCCTTAAGCTCTTCAAGGCCGTGACGTGTGTCTAATTCATCCTTGTACATGCAATACCCATTAAGGGGCTGCATACAGTAACTGAATGTTTGCTGAGTAACTGTTAGGTGGCCTTTTATTATTCTTGAAATCACAAAACTTTTCTACTCCAAACTTCCTCCTGATAACAGTAAGAGTTTTGTACATTAGGAAAACATTTTTCAAAGAAAATATTTCCTTAAGTAACGATTACACTAAAATCTCTTTCTGTACCTTTGTGACATTCATTTCCCGAGAAGCAAGCTGGCTTTGAATTTCCTCTAGTTGATTAATAGCTGAAATCTTTTCCTTTGTAACCTTTTCCACCTGGGCCTCCAGTTGGGCAATATTCTGAGACAAGATCAACATCTGTAAGGGAAAATAAAAGTCCTAAACAATAATGTCATTTGACAAAACAAATACCAAAACTTTCTTGAATTAATAGCATCTCAGCATAGTCACTGGGCTCTGTGAGCCATTTCTCTGTGGATTGGGTATGTTCATTTTTCTCCTTCCTCTATTCACCTATGCCCAGTGAACTGAAATATGTACTTCTCTCCTATTCATCCCCCTGATCTCTAACCTTAGTTTGAAAAATGTATAACAAGGTGATAAAATCAATGTGTTGGTTGAAACCCTAAGGTGACAGATATCAAACACCCAATTAAGTTATGAAACAGCGTGCCACAGATACATTCAGAGGAGATACAGAAGCAGACAACTCTTAAATCCTTCTTCCACATGGAGGGTATAAAAGGACAGATGGGGAGAGTTAGGGAGGAAGTTCTTTACAGAGAGCAACTGGTCTGCTGTGGGTCCCACTACCCTTCCCCCAAAACCAACAAAGACGAGGCTCTGTGCAGTGCCCTTTGTTGGTAAAATCCCAACCGACCCCCTATTATCTAGTTCTCCCTCATTTCTCCTATAGGTTTCAGCTCAGCCAATATCTCCTCTCCTCTAGGAAGTCTTCCTTGACTCCAGTTCCCAGCACAAAATAGGTGACCCTTCCCATGTTCAGGGTTGATATTCAGCTAGTGTGCACTGGGACAGTCATGCCTGTTGTTTGTAGCCTGTGTCCCCTCTCACTATTTCCCACACTGTAGAGATTAATATTTTGAATATCACTATGGCATGTGCTCCTACAATCTCAGTATATACACCTCCGTCACACCACGACCTCTGTGTACCTCGACCACAGTACTCATCCCACTGTTTTTAGTTGTCTGTTTCTTCATTAGAGTAGAAGTTCCTCAAGAGGTACTGAATATTTGATGAATGAATAAATAATTAGAATAAATGGCTTTCCAATGGACTCTATGGATATTAGGTTCTCAGTTTTTCTTCTCAAGATTAGAAATGCTTTCTAGATCTTAGATTTATCTTTCATAGCTTTTGGTTTCCAATTACGTTTTGTTCTTATCCAGGAAGTCGCTCTTCTAGGCTCTTAATTTCTTACTGTACTGGCAGTTTTTAAAATGTAGAAGCAGCAAAATATATAGGAATATCTATCAATTTTTATCTGTTAAAACAAGACCTGGTCCCACATTTTAAATAATGATGTTTGAAATTTACCATTGTATGCTGACATGGGTGTGAATTCAGTTTTATAACTTAAATCAATTACTAAAATTCTATGATAAAAATAAAAATCAACATTGAACCAAAGTTGTAGTAAATTAAGACCCTTAGATCAATCAAACAAAGACAGGTGTCTGCCTTTGAACTACAGAACTAGCTAAAGTTTACCCTATGAAAATAATTTAGGCAGATATATTAATTAACTTTTCTGAAGGTAGTGGAGAATTGTATATTTGACTTATGGTTGTTTAGATGTCCCTATCATCAAAGGATTGTCTACAAATCTAATTTTCACATACAATTAGTTTTACTAATAACAAACTAAAAAAATACTCTTGAGCACATTACAATATAAACCTAAGGTTGAAAAGAAGTTAAATATAACAAATCAAAAATATCAATTTAATTTCTTAATTTAAAATTTTGAGTTCATGAGTACACATATCATGAATGTGTAATTTTAGCTTTTCTGGAACCATATGACAGCAACAAACTTCAATTACCAGCTACTAAAAATCGTATTTTACTTATTTATGTGGACATATATAACTGACGGTAAACATCTTAACATTGTATGGTTTTTGAAGTAAATATACTTTTATTTTGCTAATTATAAATTCTAGTCCATTTCTCTTCTAAGGCATGTCACAAATCTCTCCCGTTCCTTAGGATTCCTCCCTCTGCCACCCGTCATTTCCTTACTTTGCCCACTACCTGTCTGCTACCTCCTGTCGCGCACTTTCTGAGGTCTCCCCTCCTGTTGTCACACCTTCTTTTTCCCCACGCCCACCATCTGGAAGTCAACATTACACGGCAGGAGCTTCTCCATCCACATCTGTTGCAGAGCCAGAAGTAACACAGACACAGCTGCAACACTGCTGGATGTCCAGGACGTTGACATCAGGTAAGTCCTTTAAACTTTGACAGGGGCAAGGAAGAGACAAGGACACCCAGGTTGGGAGAGGTTGATAGAAATTTCTGCAGAGCAGTCCCTAGTGTATTGAACATGGTATGAAGCTGTACTCCCTATGCAAGAGATAAGAATTAAGGATTTTAACAATGGATACTGTCAAGGAAAGCAATTGAGAAAATGTGTGGACCTCAGGGGGTGCTCAATAAATAAATGATCAATGACTGAATGAACTAACAAAGCTGAGTGCTCACTGCAACCAAGGACCATTAATGAAGATAACACACAAACTCACAGCAAGTACTGTTGATGGGGAATGATTCAAACCTGTCTAGGTAGAAGGCATCTGTTCTCCTACAGTTTCCCACACAAATGGAATTTTTTAAAAAAAGAAAAGTAAGGGAGGAATTAAAAAAAAAAAACAAACAGAAAGAAAATCTGTAAGTTTCACAAGTATTCCTACTGTTAGGAAAGCAGAGGTTCTTGTTCTAGCACTAACTTTAACTACCTAGCACTTACAATGTTATAATTAATTGGTTAGTCATTATGTTCTTGTGCCAGGCAGTGTGATATGCATTCTCTCTTTAAATCCCCTTAGAAAGGCCGGGCAGCGTGGCTCATGCTTGGAATCCTACAGCTTTTGGAGGTTGAGGCAGGAGGACTGCCAGGAATTCAAGACCAGCCTGGGCAACATAATGAGACCCCATTTCTACAATTATTTTTTAATTAGCCGGGCACGGTGGCACATGCCTGTAGTCTTAGCTACTCAGGAAGCTGAGGCAGGGGGATTGCTTGAGCCAAGTAGTAGGACGATATGATGAGCTATGATCACACCACTGCATTCCAGCCTATGTGACACAGTGAGAC
Source organism: Mandrillus leucophaeus (assembly GCF_000951045.1). NCBI lineage: Eukaryota > Metazoa > Chordata > Mammalia > Primates > Cercopithecidae > Mandrillus > Mandrillus leucophaeus. Next base: position 533,588 of record NW_012102255.1, on the reverse strand, counting down.
CCTGTCTCTAATAAATAAATAAAAAATAAATCTCCTAGAGAAGGAATTATATCGAATTAATTTTATTTGAAAAAATGAGATTCAGAAAACTAAGTAACTTGCTCAAGTTCATTCAAACTAATAAGTAAAAGGTAAAGCTGGGCTTTATATAAAAGTCTGTCTGCTTTTACTAACATGAAGGGCCAAGAATTCTATCCAATAAGGCTCCTTCTCTCTTTCTCTAAAACAATAGCCACAAGCTAAAATTTATTAAATGCCCATGGTAAGTCAGACATTATATTAGACATTTTCTAAACATTATCTCACTTAATTCTATCAATTCTTGATATATTAACTTCATTTACTTCTCTGAAACTTAGAGAGGTTAAGTGAATTGTTCAAGGTCACAGAAAGGTCAAGCTGGATTCAACTCTAAATCCTTTTACTTCAAAACCATTTTCTGCCATTTCCTGATGAGAGTTGGAACCTCAGTGCTAGGACCACTGTCAGCTCTTTATTCACACATCTTTATTTAGAGCAGGATCTTGAGACAAATGTCAGGGCTTCCTAGGGACAAAAGCATCTTCAATGACTCTAGCTCAGAAATGTGTGGTATTGAATACAGACCTAGAAATAAAGTCACACACATACAACCATCTGATCTTCGACAAACTTGACAAAAATGTGCAATGGAGAAAGGATTCCCTAGTCAATAAATGGTGCTGGGATAGCTGGCTAGCCATATGCAGAAGAATGAAACTGGGCTCTTACCCTTCACCATATTCTGGTGTTTGCTAGGTTTGCTGTTTGCTGTTTGGTGTTTGCTGTTTGCTATTATACCATTCTCTCTTATACAACACTCAGTCCTACATGGGCCTTGGGAAAGAATTGATGACTAACTTCTCAAAAGCAATTGCAACAAAACCCACAAATTGACAAGTGGAACCTAATTACACTGAAGAGCTTCTGCACAGCAAAAGAAACTATCAACAGAGTAAACAGACAACCTACAGAACGGGAGAAAATAGTCACAAATTATGTATCACACAAAGGTCTAATATCCAGAATCCATAAAGAAAGTAAACAATTGGCCGGGCGTGGTGGCTCATGCCTGTCATCCTAGCACTTTGGGAGGCCGAGGCAGGTGGATCACGAGGTCAGGAGATCGAGACCATCCTGGCTAACACGGTGAAACCCCGTCTCTACCGAAAATACAAAAAATTAGCCAGGCGAGGTGGCAGGCGCCTGTAGTCCCAGCTACTCGGGAGGCTGAGGCAGGAGAATGGTGTGAACCCGGGAGGTTGAGTTTGCAGTGAGCCGAGATCGCGCCACTGCACTCCAGCCTGGGTGACAGAGCGAGACTCCATCTCAAAAAAAAAAAAAAAAAAAGAAAGTAAACAATTGAACGAGCAGAAAACCCCATTAAAAAATGAACAAAAGACATGAACAGACACTTCTCAAAAGAAGACACACAAATGACCAACAAACATATGAAAAAGTGCTCAAGATCACTCATGAATGATATGGTTTCGACTTCTGCCCCAGCCCAAATCTCACATCACATTGTAGTCCCCATTGTTGGAGGGGGGGCCTGGTGGGAGGTGATGGAATCGTAGGGGCGGGTTTCCCCCTTGCTGTTCTCATGATAGTGAGTTCTTACAAGATGTGGCTGTTTAAAAGTGTGTAGCGCCTCCCCTTGATCTCTCTTCCTCCTGCTCCAACCACAGAAGACAGGCCTGCTTCCCTTCCACCAGGACCGAAAGTTTCCTGAGGCCTCCCCAGCCGTTCTTCCTGTTCAGCCTGCAGAACCACCAACCAATTCAACCTCTTTTCTTTATAAATCACCCAGTTTCAGGTATTTCTTTATAGCAGTGCAAGAACAGACTAATACACTAATCATCACAGAAATGCAAATCAAAACCACAATGAGATCCCATTTCACACCAGTCAGAATGGCTGTTATTCAAAAGTCAAAAAACAACAGACCGTGGAGAAGCCACAGAGAAAAGGACACTTCTGCTCTGTTGGTGGAATATACATTAGTTCAGCCACAGTGGAAAGCAGTTTGGAAATTTCTCAAATAACTGAGAACTACCATTCTACCAGCAATCCCATTACTGGGTATATATTCAAAAGAAAACAAACTGTCTTACCAAAAAGACACACGTACTCACATGTTCACTGCAGCACCATTCACAAGAGCAAAGACATGGAATCAACCTAAGTGCCCATCAAGAATGGACTGGATAAAGAAAATGTGGTACATATACACCACTGAATACTACGCGGCCATAAAAAATGGAATCAGGTCTTTGGCAGGAACATGGATGAAACTGGAGGCCATAGTGTGAAGTGAATTAACACAGGAACAGAAAATCAAACACTGCATGTTCTCACTTACAAGTGGGAGCTAAGCATTAGGTACTCACGGATATAAAGATAGCAACAACAGAAACTGGGCATGACTGGAGAGGAGAGGCAGGGAGCGGGGCAGGGGTTGAAAAACTAACTATTGGGTACTCTGTTCATGTAGGGGGTGACAAGATAATTTGTAAACCAAACCTCAGCAACATGCAATATAACCAAGTAAAAAACCTGCACATGTACTCCCTTGAATCTAAAAGTTAAAAATAAATGATAAATAAAAACTGTGCTGCATTTCTGTCACCACCTTTATTCATGAAACAACTGTCAGCATAAGAGAGAGGTTCTGTTACATATGAAGGTACCTGGAACACTGCCAGGCACACTTCAGCCTTCGTTTTTCCTTTCTTATCAGGAATCCTCATCAACGTACTTCTACACAGTAGAACTACTCAGCAAGGCAAATGGTTTCCAGCAAACAACCAAAAAATACAAATTTCCTAGGTGTGAACAATAGCTGGTGTTTGCTATTGATACCATTCTCTCTTACACAACACTCAATTCGTAACTTCATCTCCTTTCCATGTCTTATTCATATTGGTTACAGGTGGCGTTCCTTCCCCCATACTCTGTGTTTCTAAATCCCATCTATTCTTGGAAGCTCAATTAAAATGCCATCCTTTCCATAAAGCCTTCCACGATCTCTGGCAGACAATCAGTTCTGATCCTCTGAACTCTCAGCATTTTAGTCATAACTTCTCAATGGCATAGGGACTTTTTTCTTTTCCTTGTAATTCATTCCTTCATTCATCTAATATATACTGAGCACATTTTATATGAGAGGAATGTGCCAGGCATTGAGGATGTGACATGCAAGGGACTCACTGAACTAGGGGAAGCAAACTATTCAACATGAATTTGTAATGAATTGAGTTATGGGAGCCCACAGGAGACCATCCCAATTCAGTTATGGGAGGCACTGAGAGGAGATGGTACCAAGAAAAACTCTTGGGCAGGCGCAGTGCTCACGCCTGCAATCCCAGCACTTTGAGTGGCCAAGGAGGGTGGATTGCTTGAGCCCAGGAGTTCGAGATCAGCCTGGGCAACATGGCAAAAACCTGTCTCTACAAAAAACACAAAAAATTAGCCAGACATGGTGGCACGCCTATGTAGTCCCAGCTACCTGGAAAGCTGAGGTGGGAAGATTACCTGAGCTCAAGAGGTTGAGGCTAAGTGAGCCGTGATTACCCCACTGAGCTCCAGCCTGGGTGATAGAGTGAGACCGTGTCTCAAATACAAACAAACAACTCTGAAGAATCAGTGAAAGAGGGCAGAGGAGGATTCCTCTAGGCAGGGGGCAAAGCATACGCAAAATCCTGCACTGAAGAAAACAGTATGGAAGATAGGCATACGTGCATGCTTGGGGAAGTACAAGTAGGTCAGTGTGGTGAGGGTGCAAAGAAGAAAAATGAAGGAACATAAGACTTGAGAGCCAAAGAAAGGAAGAATATTGTAGAGTCTTCATGCTGTGATAAAGGATTCTAAATTTTATCCAAGGTTGCAGGGAGATGTGAAAGGATTTCAAAGCAAGAGCCTGACATGTTGAGAAAGATCGTCCCAGTGGTGGTTTGGAGAACAGATAGGAAGGAGGTGAGACTGCAGGCAAGGACACCACAGGGGCTACAGGAACCATCCAAGGATGAGATATGGGTAGCAGTAGGACGGACAGACTGGGCAATGTAAATGC
>NW_012102255.1:527777-529448 GCF_000951045.1 Mandrillus leucophaeus | reverse complement strand
CACTGAAGAAAACAGTATGGAAGATAGGCATACGTGCATGCTTGGGGAAGTACAAGTAGGTCAGTGTGGTGAGGGTGCAAAGAAGAAAAATGAAGGAACATAAGACTTGAGAGCCAAAGAGAGGAAGAATATTGTAGAGTCTTCATGCTGTGATAAAGGATTCTAAATTTTATCCAAGGTTGCAGGGAGATGTGAAAGGATTTCAAAGCAAGAGCCTGACATGTTGAGAAAGATCGTCCCAGTGGCGGTTTGGAGAACAGATAGGAAGGAGGTGAGACTGCAGGCAAGGACACCACAGGGGCTACAGGAACCATCCAAGGATGAGATATGGGTAGCAGTAGGACGGACAGACTGGGCAATGTAAATGCTCAGGGGCTTAAGTCTTAGAGCCTGGTGATGATGAGATGTGTGGGGTGAGAAAGATGGAGGAGAAAAGGGTGACAAAATTTCTGTGCTGGATAACTGGATAAACAGTGGGTCCACTGGGATAGGGAAGGTAGAAAGTAAAGCTGGTTTGGGAGCTCAGTGTACAGTTAAGGATTTAGAAATCAAATAGCTTTAGTCCTGAAGCTTTAGGTCCTAAGGCTATATACATGGAACTCAAGCCACAGTACTGCTAAAGACACCTAAATCTTTAGCTCCCTGCTAAACTCTAGAACCTCCTATCAAGCTGCTTTCTGGATGTGTCTCCTTTATTGCCTCAAAGGCACTTTAAACTCAGAGTAATGTAAAAAGCACACATCATCATTCTCCCAAATCAAGAATTTGAATTCAAAGAAATCATAAAAGGAAAGAGGATCTTTTAAGGAGAAAAAATATCAATAAATATAGCACAAACAGATCTTCAGTGAACATAGCAATGGTAATTTCATTGGCTGTGGCATGGAAGTTGAAGTAAGTGACAGGTGACAAAATAAAGACAACATGCATGGACAAATCTTTCAAGAAACTCAACTATTAAGAGAAAGAGTCAAAGAGGGAGATGGAATTACTGAAGTGGTTTCCAAATTTGGCTGCACGTTGGAATCACCTGGGTGGGTTTCAAACATACTGACACCTGAATGCTACTCTCAGACATTTTGATGTGATGGGCTTGGGGTACTGTTTGGACAATCAGATTTTTAGAACTTCTTGTGTAGCAAAAATTAAGAACCACAGATTAGAACAGAGATTGTTTCTTTCAACAGTAAGAGACATTTGAAAGTATTTTCCTGAGGATAAGAAAGAGACTGTAGTGAAGGAATGATTGATTCAGAAAAGTGGAGGGAACAAATGGAATGAGTTCGAGGGGGTGAAGGAAACGGCGTCCATGGGAAGCGGAAAGGATTAGGAAGACGCCTTTCCCATTCAGACTGGGTTGGAATACAGGTGAAAATTTATTTTAAGGCATGAGGAAGATAAATAGTTGAGGTGGTCATCACCCAGTGGCTTTAATTTTCTGTGTTAGAGAAGTAAGGCTCTCTGCTGAGAATAAGAGGAAAAGTGGTATTATAGAGAATTTGAGAAGAACAAGTGATGTAAAACAGTCTTTAAAGAAATGCATTTAAGATACCACCACTTCCCACCTGGACTACGATAACCACCTGCAGACCGGGGCCACGAAAGTCACCTCCAGACCCGGACCGCGATAATCACCTCCAGACCCGGACCGCGAAAGTCACCTCCAGACCC
>NW_012102255.1:496759-526642 GCF_000951045.1 Mandrillus leucophaeus | reverse complement strand
GCGATAGTCACCTCCAGACCCGGACCGCGATAGTCACCTCCAGACCCGGACCGCGAAAGTCACCTCCAGACCCGGACCGTGAAAGTCACCTCCAGACCGGGACCGCGAAAGTCACCTCCAGACCCGGACCGTGAAAGTCACCTCCAGACCGGGACCGCGAAAGTCACCTCCAGACCTGGACTGCAATAACCACTTCCAGACCTGGACTACGAGAATCACCTCCAGCTGATCTCCAGGCATCGATTCTGCTTCTCCTTCCAATCCATTGACAAAATGATTTTTCTCAAATATAAATGGCATCGTGACACTGACAAATTCAAAGCCATTCAATGGCTTTCCATCCCTTTTTCGACAAAACTGAAAATCCTTCATATGGATTTTAAAGCCATTCATGATTCCATCCCAACATAAGTCTCCAAACTAATTCCCACTACTCTGCTTCTCTCTCTCTATGCTCCAGCCATCAGGGCCTTCTCCAAATTCCTAGAAAGTGCGATCCTTTCCAGGTCCAGAGTCTTGGACATGTTATTTTCCTGGGCCTGAAACCCTCTTCCCCTCTTCACCTGACCACTCGTCAATGCTTTCAGGTCTCATTTTCAACATCTCTTTCTCAGGAAAGTCTTTCGTGACTGCCTAGATGAGGTCAGATTCCTGTTACCCATGTCCACGGTATCCTAAACTGAACCTTATGGCTTTATCGCAATGATGATCGAAAACTCACTTATGAAAATATTTGTGTAATGTCTACTTCTCCTACGAGTTTGTAAGCTTCATGAGGAAACTGCATCGTTCCTGTGACTACAACATTCCCAGCCCCCCCAGTTAATATCTGTTGAGTGTGGAATGAAGAAGAGAGAGGAAGGCATAAGAGGACTGCTAGAAAGCACTGAAAGAACCATGGACACCGAAGACCTGGAGTCTACAGCTGTGTCATCTGCAAGGCTGTGCGATTTTTACCAGCTGAGATCACCAATCCAGGGCAGAGAAGGTAGGTAGTAGGGTTTTGACAGACACAATTTTAAAAAATGGATAAGACGACAAGGACATTTACAGAAAATGCCTGAGTTTACTCTTATTAAGACTTAAAACTCACAGGGCAGAAGTTGTGATTTTTCTCTATACATATCTTTAGGCCTCCACATTGCTTTGCACACAGTACATTCTCAGTATATATTGATTGAATGAGTTAATTATCATACATTGGAATCTTATAACAACATAGAATTTAGAGTACAAGCTGTGAGTCCACTTTTCAAAACAAACATGTAACGCAGTTGTTTTGGTTACTTGATGGACCACAACTTGCTCAATTCGAGTCTAGTCAGCAATTTTAAAGCTAGGTCCCACTCAACTCTGTATTCTAGTTTGTGAACTCTTTTTCAAAGGCTGCTCATTTCATGCTGTCTGTTCCTTTCACCTTAAATTTCTCTCTTCATCTGGCTACCATCATCATTCACCATGTATACAATTTGTCAGAACGGATTTCATACAGAGTGCACAATCACTTTTCAATTTGTCAGAACGGATTTCATACAGAGTGCACAATCACTTTCTCTTGGTGACTCAGTTTCTTACAAGCGTTTTCATCTTCTCCAGGTTTAATTTAGGGGTAGGAGATAAAGCAGGGGAGTCATCTCTCCTTGATTTAGCCAAGGTTGAAATAAAATCTGGGTATCTTCATAGCATGCCTCTGGGAAACATGACAGAGGGAATCCAACAGAATGGCAGGATTTACAGTAAATTTTGTAATTTCATTTTATGGAATTTAACTGATTATTTTATCTGAAAAGATCAACACAAACTATTGAGAAATATATGAAATGATAAAACATTTTTATGAACTCTAAATTATAAGAAATTTAACTACTTACATAATAACAATTTTAAAATTTACGGTTCATTCAAGAACTCCAGCCTATGGAATCATCAGTGGCATCGTAAAAAACCTTTCTTCTGCAATGTGGATAACAGCAGAGTCCTTAAGTACCTTTGATCCCATGGACTCCCTTTCTTTCGTTATTTCCTTTTTCATCATGTCTTTCTCAATGGCCCTTTTCTCTTGCTGAGATGCAAGTTCTTTTTCAAGTCGTTCCGCCTGCCTCTCCAGCTCCTTCCTCAACTGGTCACACTGGATTAAAGCCTGCCAGGATAGAAGAGATTGAAAGAGGAGTTTAGAATTTGGAAAAAATATGGGGAAAATGAGATAATTAAGCTTTAAGTATATTTAAAATAGTTAAAATTCACTATAAAGCCTATTAGAATAATTTTGTATTTGTTTATCAATACCACTTATTGACCTAAGAGAGTATCCAAATGTTACATGTATTGACATAGTTCAGTTTTCATGATTAAAGCCATATTAATTAATCAATGACAAAATTCAGGTAATGAACCTTGATGAAGGCCACAGATGAGCCAGAATTTTAAAAAAGGGAACCAGGAAAACTAAGTGCTCGAATATTTTCAATTACATATCATGTTTCTACTACAAGAAATACATAAACATCCAACTTAACTCATTTCTTATTTGCTCATGGATAAAAATTATTGGAATACTTCAAATGGTAGATCAAAATACTACAATGAAATGTTGAATATATCATTACACACAGGCATCTTTTGTTTAATACTATATAATAATCAAGTTTCCTTAAATATAACCAAGAGAAAATTTAGTTCACTCCCCTTAAACATACAACTGAAGTAAAAATTATGTAATAATCATAAGTTAAATGGAAAGACTCAAGACAGTATTCACTACTTAGTTTTATGAGGATCTTCCATTTCTGGTAAAGTTCATAACTGTCCTTTACTGTAAATTTCCCACTCTGCATTTCCAGAAATAAAAACTCTCTAACTTCATTTTGGCCACTTTTACCATATCTTTATTTATAACACCCAATAATAAAATATGACTTCAAAAATCCCAATTTGGAGGGGTCTTTTTTTGTATAAATGTATGGGGTACAAATGTAATTTAGTTACATACATAGATTGCATAGTAAAATCCCAATTTTTAAAAATCCTAATAAAAGTAAGGTACTATAGCATCTTATAGTCTTATTCCAGTGGCCCTTATGTACGATATCCACCTTACACAACCTCTCTTTTCTCCTGAAATGGTAGAAAGAACCCCAGGTCTCATAAAACTCACATGCTACGTGATTATAAATTTCATAGTCACATTTGATTTTAATGGAGACTGAAATGGCCTCAGTAAGCACTGTAAGTTTTATGCATAGTTATGCTTCCCTCTGGTGAAAGCTGTAATAAATTCAGACAATAAATGTCTAGGATATGTGAATTTTCCTCTCTTCATCTGGAAAGCATTAAACTCCAATTTCTTTTGGTCTTTCTGAAAAGTTTCTATGCTCCCAGCATAAAATGTAAAGGTACAATTCAATTGTCTCAGATTAACTAATAAACAAATACAATGAGTAAAAATGATTCTTCTAGGGAGTTAGTCCCAAGTCCAAATTCCAGCTGAGAATGCCTGGAAAAGGAAATTTTAAATTAGATATTAAAATAAATGAAAAGGCATACTTTTTCTATAATTTAAGCCCTTGGAGCTTGAAATATGAATTAGTTACTTTTGTGATTCGAAATGTAATTGCTCTTGTGAAAAATATTTCACATGAATCTAGTAAATGTTCATAACTCTCCCTGATATAATGAATACTACTGGTATGAATAGACAAAATGCTTACTTAATATAAACCAATATATCCAATCAGAAAGTTTTCAATTGAACAAAAACTCAGGAGTCAACATCATTAAGTATAGGAACAGCGGAAGAGACTGAAGATCTAAAACCAGGCTACCATGAAAGGCACCTACAGAATCAATTCAAAGAACTCAATCAACTAAGGAACAAGCAACAGTAAATAATCCTGGCACGATAAGAGGTGTAATGCCAAGATAGGATGATACAGCGAAAAGCACAAAGTGAGAAGCTGTAAAATCATGTAAACAAAACCACTGCTAAGGCCTTGGTTTTGTGGATAGTCTTCTCTCTATTAGGACTAGCCACCACCAATGGTTGAGGATGAGTAATAAGCAACACAACACTGATTACAAATATTAGGTTAAAACCTGGTTATTGGCCGGGTGCGGTGGCTCACGCCTGTAATCCCAGTACTTTGGAAGGCTGAGGCGGGTGGATTGCTTGAGGTCAGGAGGTTGAGACCAGCCTGGCCAACATGGTGAAACCCCGTCTCTACTAAAATACGAAAAATAGCTGAGCATGGTGGTGCATGCCTGTAGTCCCAGCTACTAGGGAGGCTGAGGCAGGAGAATTGCTTAAGCCCAGGAGGCGGAGGTTGCAGTGAGCCGAGATGGCGCCATTGCACTCCAGCCTGGGCAACAGAGCGTGACTTGGTCCCCAAAAAACACACAAAACAAACAAACAAAAAACTGGTTATTGATGTCTCTTAGCGTGTAACCAACAATTCCATATTATCAAATAGCTTTTAAGGCTAGGCGCGGTGGCTCACGCCTTTAATCCCAGCACTTTGGGAGGCCAAGGCAGGCGGATCACGAGGTCAAGGGATTGACACCATCCTGGCTAACACGGTGAAACTCCGTCTCTACTAAAAATACAAAAAACTAGCCAGGCGTGGTGGTGGGTGCCTGTAGTCCCAGCTACTCGGGAGGCTGAGGCAGGAGAATGGCATGAACCCGGGAGGCAGAGCTTGCAGTGAGCCGAGATCACACTACTGCACTCCGGCCTGAGTGACAGAGCGAGACTTCGTCTCAAAAACAAACAAACAAACAAAAAAATAGCTTTTACTTTTATTTGCTTTGATTTTAACATATATGCTCGGTCACAATGAAGAAAATAGAAAAGCGTAGTAACACTTGGAATCAGAAAAATGATTTATTCTTTCTAAAGATAACTCAACTGGACCGCACATACTAAAAGATTTGGGTGTAGTAAACAAATATTTATACACTATTTCCATTAAAGCTTTCTCTTAATTCTAGAGTTTCTTCTCCTATTTTCCAGAATCCCTGTCGATTGAGTACCCCGATAACCATTCAGTAAAGACATAGTAACCGACTTCTCAAAGGCTAAGTCAGTAAAAAGTCAACTACCATCAAATGATGGATCTTTATAGTAACTGAATGCTATACATGGGCAATTGCCATTAAATGATAGATCTTTACAGGTGACAAAGTTAATTTGGGGCCTGCAGCTGTTATTTCTCTCAGTAGTTTCCAAGTCCTGGCTTCTCTCCCTTCCCTGAACACAGCCCTTTCCTTGGTGGAAATGGCTTTAGGTCTTAGGAAGTTGGGGAATTATACATTCCCCCCCATCCAGCAGACTCATTCCTGAAGGTACATTTTCTTTTCTGGGAAATTTCTTTAGCTGTGGTCATTCTATGTTGACATATTAACATTTTTTTCAAACACAGTTTATTGGACTTGATATTCCCAGTCCTGGTTTTATTAAACCAAAGGGTAGGCACTACTATCTTAGGCAGTCAAAACATTTTCAAAAACAAAATTTATATCTTGTCAACTAAAATTTTAAAACAGGAGACCTATTGTAGACCATATAAAAGTCCTTCCCAACTGCTAGGGTTAGTTTTCAAGAAATCTTTGTGACAGAATAATTCATAACTAAGGAATTAAGATCTTATGAAATTATACAGCTCACACCTGTGAACATGAACTTTAAGGCTTATAAACATTTTTATTTTTACGTAATAATAAAGCCCACAAAATTAAAAAGATTAACACATTTCAAGCATCTAACTTACAAATAATGCAAACTATTGATTTTAATTTATAAACCCTTGCTAACCAGAAATTTACCAGTCTATCCCTATGTACCATTTTTCAAGATACTTAATACTTTGTTTTTGTTTTGTGACAGATAACATGCCTATCAAGAAGTATTGTTTTCTATACTTGTGACTACAACTCAGTGCTTTTCTGATTTTATTTTTAATCCAGGTTTCTAATTCCTGCCTTTCTGACTCCCTGTAATCCAAGAAACAGAATAATTTGGATATTTCAAAAGGGGGAAAAAAGTCTTTGTAAATATTTGTTCAACCTACCAGGTTGCTGTTTTAAAAACTAATATTCAGAATATCACATGTAACCAATAAATAGGTACAATTATTATGTATACATAATAATTAACTTTTTTAAAAAGTTCACACCACTTACCCATGAAGGTATGTGGCAGGATAGGTCTTAGCAAATTTGAAATAAATACTTTGCTCAAGTTGTTATGAGTAAAAAAGAAAAAAAAATTTTTTTTCCTTAGAGGGTTATGTCATTATAGATATGCCTATGGTAACTTCATGCCACAGCCTGTACCTTCAGGCCATTCCACATACCTCTCAACAATTTCCCTGCCCAACACAAGCAGGCGGGCCTAAGGCATGGTTAACCTTTTTATCTGCTTCTCGTAGCTTTATCAAGGTGTCTTGTAGCATTATCAAGGTGTCACTGCAAAAGCCTCTACTTTTTCTCACTATTTAGTCCCAGGTGAATTTTTTTCCTCTTTTAAAATTATCACCAATTGAGACAACTTCCATTTTCAAACAAAAACATTTATTGAGCACCTACTATGTGCCAGATACTTTGCTAAGTGGCATATATGGATTATTTAACCCTCTAAATACATTTTAATTGGTTCTTATCACTCAATTGAAGAAACTGGTACTTCAAGATATTCAGTAACTTGCCCAAAGCAGAGACCTAGAAAGTGGAAGAGTAGGGAGTTTATCCAAGATAGTTCCACACAAGAATCTATGCATGGCATTATACACTTCTCAAGTTATGTATTTATTTTCTTAGGCATTTTCACTGCCACTATGAATGTTAAATATGTAATTCCTTCTACTTAGCATGTGATACCCAAATGTCACACTAGATGGCAACAAACGTCAAGGAACTAAACAAAGTAACCATTTCATCGCTCAGTAAGTAGTAGGGTTTTAAATTAAAATATGTATGCCATCTGACTTTTTAATATGCTCAGAAAGCAAAAATTCTAATGTGTTTTAACATACCTTCCAGATAAAAACTACTAGACTTGCAATACATTTTGTCCTTGCATTCATTATTACTAATTTACTGAAAATGCTATAGATTCCTAACGAACAATAGCGTTGCTTGCTCTCAGCTATTACATTTTTTTAAAAAATTAATTACAAAACTTCACATTAATAATAATTGACTTCCATTCAACAAACATTTATTGTTAATTAAGACGTAAATGGTCATGTGTGAAATACAATGATAGATGTCACAGACCTGATTTCAAGGTCTTCTGGTAGAGAAAGCTGTGTAAACAACTACCAAAATTATACACCACATCAACAGGAATATAGAGGAAAAAGAAGTTAAATCAAACAAGAAGGGGCTGGGGAAAACTTCTGGGAAGACTGCCACTGGAATTGAGCCTCAGATGGAATAGATATTTCACAGATTAATACAAGGCAGAAAAATACACCTTGAGCAAATGAATGCAAATGGCCAAATGTAGGTCATGTTCTGGCAACAGTGAAGGTGGTATGAAAGAGTAGAGTGAAAGAGCAGAGAGTGAAAGAGAAGACGAGCCAAGTTGGAGTGGGGCTAGATTCGCCTTTTATTCTACTGCAAGAGGGGAGCTACCTAAACAGGGAGATTTATAACTCAGGAATTACAAATGTTATGAAAGCACTGTGAAAAGTATGCTGGAATTAGATAAAATTTGAGGGAAACCAACTAGAAAGCTAGTGTAACTGTCTGCATACTTGGTATAAGAATACATGAAGTATACCACTGGGCACGGTGGCTCACACCTGTGATCCCAGCACTTTGGGGGGCCGAGGAGGGAGAATCAGTTGAGCTCAGGAGTGCAAGGCTGTAGTGAGATACGATCACACCACCAAGCCTTGGTGACAGAGCGAGACCCCGTCTCCGAAAAAAAAAAAAGAGCATGTGAAGATGTGAAGACTTGAACCAGGGCAGTGGTGTAAGAATGAAAAGGTAGGCATAGTTAAATAGAAATTTGACTCTGAAGAGAGAGAGAGAGCGAGCTTGGGAACTGATGGAATGTCAAGAGCAAGCATAGCGAAGAACCAAGATGTTTTAAAGAATGCAAGCCAGGGCTGCGGTCAAGATGGTGCTGCCTTTGTTTGAAGACGATCACAGAGAAAATGGTAGAAGGAAAAGGAGTGGTAGATGGGAAGGCGGAGCCAATGAACAGTTTGGTTGTGTAGAGTTTCAGACGCCAGCAGTGTGTCATCCATAAAAAAGATCTAGTAGCTGTAAAACACTAGGGCTGGGGCTCAGGAGAGTAGTTAAAGCTAAAGGCATAATGTGGGCATATTCACTGGTAATATTTGGCCACGTGAGGAGAAATGAATCCCAGGAAGTCAAGGCAACATGGGAGGAGGGCTGGGAACTAACTCTGAGGAACATCCACACTTCAGACTTGTGGAAAACAAGAAACAAGTTAAAAGAGACTTAAGAGTGGACAAGAATGGTACAATGTGGACCCATGAGAGTAATGTATCAGCTAAATCAAGGGAAAGAGATGGTATGTTATGACAGGAGAGTTAACAGGGTTCCAAATCTATAGAGTTTGAGTCCAGTGAGGATTGAGATGAGGTCACTGGGTTTGGCAATCAGGAAGTGACCAGTGATCATTAAGTGAGCACTTCAGCAACATGAAATCAGGCTACAATTCGTTCAAAGCCTGGCTGCGATGTGCTCAGAAGTGAAAGGAAAAGCTACCAGGGTGGACAACTGTTGTGAGATGTCTGCCAGTGAAATGAGGAATGGACAGTAATAAACCGAGTGAAAGATGATCACAGCAAAGCTGCTTTTTGTTTACTTAAATGAAGGCTGTGGGCAGGATGAGAGGGAAAAACAGTGAAGAGGAAAGGATAAAGGACGCCAGAAAAATGTGATGACACAGAAGTGGGAGACATCAAAAATGGGGAGAAAGATGTTCATTTCGGGAAATAACAGGGCCAGAAAAGAAAGGAGAAATAAGGAGAGGAGGCATTCGAGGGATGAGAAGATGCTGAGGAGGCTCTTGTCAGTTGGTCCTTAGTCAAGTGTGAAGCAGGTCATCTGATGAAAGTCAGGTGCCAGCAGTGGAGTTTGAAGTGAGGAAAGTGGAGTTCCTGGCTAGAGCATATAAGGTTTTCAACTGCAGAGAAAAGAATTGTTCAATAGTACCTACAACCACTGAAGGTGACTAGGATTACTCTTCAGTGGAATTCATTAAGTAGATTTTTTTTTAAGATGGAGTCTCACTCTGTTGCCAGACTGGAGTGCAGGGGCGTGATCTCAGCTCACTGCAACCTCCGCCTCCCGGGTTTAAGCGATTCTCCTGCCTCAGCCTCCCGAGTAGCTGGGACCACAGGCGCACGCCACCACGCCCAGCTAATTTTTGGAATTTTAGTAGAGATGGGGTTTCACCATGTTGGCCAGGATGGTCTCGATCTCTTGACCTCGTGATCCGCCCACCTCAGCCTCCCAAAGTGCTGGGATTACAGGCATGAGCCACCGCGCCCAGCTATTAAGTGGCTTTCTAAAATGACTTCCTTCAGCAATGCTTAGGAGGCTCAAACTAGTCATCAAAAAAAAAAAAAAAAGGTGTGATTGGGCCTAAGTTTCACTGGGTACTTTTGCTGGCAAAGTAGGTAAGCTGGAAAGATAAGAATAAAGGAATTGTAAAGTGCTAGTGAGAACTGAGTTGCAATTTCCTTCCTCAGTGGATATTTACTCAGTACCAATTTATTATGTGCTGAGATCTATGCAAGATGCTATGGATTTAATGGTGATCAGGATGGAGAAATTCCGTAACCAAGGGACTAGCGCAAACTGATTAACCATTGTTTAAGTTGTTACAGATAGCACTGAGCCAAAATTGCAAGTCATGTAGTCCAGGCATGTGCAATGGGAAAAAGTTTTAACCTCCTAATTGTTTTTATTTTATTTTACATTTTTGTTGAGTCCATAGTAGATGCATATATTTGTGGGGTACATGAGATGTTTAACCTCCTCATTGTGAATACCACCAGCCTGGCAGACTGGCTGCACCGGTATCACCTGGGGCTACTCAGAAATGCCTCTGAGACCAATCTTCCTGATCTTGCTGCAGAATGAGACAGATTTGAGTGTGGCCTCTTGCCTCCTTGCCAGTCAACTTGCAAGAAAGCCTTTTCTTTTCTTAAAAGCCAGGGCCATAGCATTGGCTTCTATGTGCATAGGGAAGCAAGCCCTTGGCTTGGTGACAATTTTAAAGTTTAACAGAGATTTCTCCAAGAACTTAATATAGAGCTACCATTCAACACAGCAATCTCATTCCTGGGTATATACCCAAAGGGATATATATCATTAAACCAAAAAGATACATCAACTCAAATGTTCATCACTGCATTGTTCACAACAGCAAAGACATGGAGGCTGGGCATGGTGGCTCACACCTGTAATCCCAGCACTTTGGGAAGCCGAGGCGGGTGGATCACTTGATGTCAGGGGTTCAATACCAGCCTGGCCAACATGGCAAAACCTCGTCTTCACTAAAAATACAGAAATCAGCCTGGCGTGATGGTGCACACCTGTAATCCCAGCTACTCGGGAGGCTGAGACAGAAGAATCACTTGAATCCTGGAGGCGGAGGATACAGTTAACCAAGATCACACCACTGCACTCTAGCTTGCGCGACAGAGCAAGATCTCGTCTCAAAAAAAAAAAAAAAAAAAGGCATGGAATCAATCTAGGTTGATCAATCAATGGCAGGCTGGATAAAGAAAACATGGTACATATATACCAGGGAATGTATACATCCATAAAAAAGAATGAAATCATGTGCTTTGCAGTGACATGGATGTAGCTGGAAGCCATAATCCTAAGCAAATTAATGCAGTAACAGAAAACCAAACACCATATGCTCTCATTTATAAATGGGAGCTAAACGTTGTGCACACACGGACATAAGCATGGGAGCAACAGACACTGCAGACAACTTGGGGTTGGAGAGAGGGGGGCATGGGCTGGAAAAGTACCTACTGGGCACTATGCTCAATACCTGGGTCCACCATGTAACAATCCTACACACGTACCCCTGTATCGAAAATAAAAGCTGAATTTTTTTTTAAAAAGTTTAATGAAGGATACGGACAAATAAGCAATAATAATACATTTTGATAAATGCTCTAATAAGTAGTGGTTCTCAAATGGGTGCAAATTTGCCCTCCAAAGGACATTTGGCAATGTCTGGAGACATTTTCGGTTGTCACAACTTGGGGGAGGAGGGTAAGTTACTGGAATTGAGCAGGTAGAGGCCAGGAATGCTTCTAAACATCCTACAATGTGGAGAACAGCATCCAAAACAAAGAGGTACGTAGCCCAAAATGTCAATAGCGCCAAGGTTGAAAACCCCTGCTATAAAGGTGTATTAGGGGTACATCAAATCCAGGCAGGGGAGATCAGTGGTTTCCTAGAGGGAGTACCATGTGGGCTAAGACAGGTAAGGCTAGAGAAATATACAGGCAGTGGAGTGGAGAAGAATGTGTATGGCACATACAAAGACTCAGAGGCTGGAGAGAGGATGGGATAATCAGCAGGGTTCTCACCACTACCACTATTTATTGAGAAAATATTTTGTGCCTGCCTGGGTTTGTATAAGATAACCAACGTACATTTTTAAAATGCAGTCCTCATTCACAATCCTACAAGTCACATATTTCTCCGTTTTACAGATGAGGAAAGACTGGGGCACGGAGAAGTTAAAGTAACTTGTCCAAGGTCACATAGCGAGTGAATGGTGGGGCCACAAGTTGAATCTAGGTCTGGCTAACTCTAGTAAGCCCATGTTCACTCCCTAAACGCTCCTGGCTTTGACGACAGCTGAGTGTACTGGGGGACAGGGTGTGAGAGGAGGAAAGCAGCAGCAGCCTTGGAGGACAAAAGGGAGCCACATTATGACAGACCACGGGCATGGGAAAGAATGTGGAGACTGTCTTGAAGGCAGTGAAAATTCACCGAAGGATTTTAAATCAGAGTCACACGATCAAATGTGTGTTTAAGAAAGATCGCTTCTGGCTGCAGTGCAGGGAGTGGAACGAAGGAGGGAGGCAAGCTAGGAGGAAGTGTAGTAGATAAATCCAGAGAGTACTCAGCTTCCATAGGAAAAGTGTTAATGAGGGAAAGAATTCAAGAAAACGTTAGAAACTCAGACCTGTACTTAGTGACTGGTTAAAAGTTACGGGTGAAGGACAGGGTGAAATCCAGTTTTCTGATCAGAGCATGTTAGTGGATAAAAGTGCCATCCAGTAAGAGAATACAGAAGGGGCAGCAGATTTGGGAGAGTGACTATGTGAATTCAATTTGAGATTGTAAAATTTATATTTAAATGGGAAGAAAAGAAGACCAGCCTGGACACAACAGATAAAATGAGAGATAAAAAGAATGCTGAAGAACTAGAGGCGAAGATGAAGACATGCAGCAGATTTAACTTTGACAGGGAGGAAAGAAGAGGGAAGGCTCTAGTCAGAGAGTGTGGTTTCAGAGTTTGAGATCTTAGGGGCACTTCAGTTCATGCGGGAGGTTGGCGTAGAAGTAGGGGATGTAGTAGAGTTAAGGAAGCTGAAGAGTATTAGTGTTTTGTGTATCAACAACATGGAAATTCAAACATTTAAGGACAACAAAAGAGACAGAATGAAGAGGAAAAGGGTCAGATGTTAAAACTTTTAAAAAGGGGCCAGGCGCAGTGGCTCACGCCTGTAGTCCCAGCACTTTGGGAGGCCGAGGTGGGTGCATCACCTGAGCTCAGGAGTTCGAGACCAGCCTGGCCAACATGGTGAAACCTCGTCTCTACTAAAAATACAAAATTAGCCGGGCATGGTGGTGCATGCCTGTAGTCCCAGCTACTTGGGAGGCTGAGGTGGGAGAATCACTTGATCCCAGGAGACTGAGGTTACAGTGAGCCGAGATGGTGCCATTGCACTCCAGCCTAGGCTGGAATGAAACTCTGTCTCAAAAAAACGATAATAAAAATAAAACTAAAATAAAATAGAAAGGGTCAAAGAGCACCTTCTCGATTGAGAAATTTTATTGATTAGGGAGAAGAGAGACAACACTGATTTCAAAGAGGAGTGTGATATGGTTTGGATACCTGTCCGCTCCAAATCTCTCGTGTTGAAATGTGACTTCCAGTGTTGGAGGTGGGGCCTGGTGGGAGGTGTTTGGGTTATGGGGGTGGATCCATCATGAATGGCTTGGTGCCCTATTAGTTATCCTGAGGTCTGATGGTTAGAAAGAGCCTGGCCCCTCTCCTCTGCCCTCAGTCCTGCTCCCTTGTGAGGCTTGCTCCCCTCTGCCTGCTGTCAGAGTGAAAGCTTCCTGAGGCCTTACCAGAAGCATATGTTGGTCCCATGCTTCGTATGCAGCCTGCACAACATGAGCCAAAATAAACCACTTACTTCTCTTTATAAATTACCCAGTTTCCACTCTTTCTTCATAGCAATGCAAAACAGATTAACACAGAGTGGTAGCTTAATTCCAAAGAGGAATAGGACCTGAGAGTAAGTGTCAAAACAAAGCCCTGGAAATGGCAGTCGGGAGTGAAGTAACTGCGGTTTCCTCCGTCGCATTCACATGAGATGACTTGACTGACACAAGGGCATTCGCGGAAGGTTTTGAAAGTCATGATATCGAGGGACAGCTAGAGCTCAGAACAAATGAAGAAACAGGAGAGTTTGAGGAAACAACATGGTGGGGAGTTTGGTTAGAACTGAATCTAAGTTTCAGAAGGCATGAGGGTCAAATGGGAAGAGTTATGGATGAACTGTATAAAGACAAATGGACATAGCAATGGCTGACAAGAGGCTTAATGCAGAATTGAATAGCCCTAATTTTGTTTTAACTTCTATTTCAGGTTCGGGGGTACATGTGCATGTTTGTTGTACAGGTAAACTCATGTCACAGGCGTTTGTTATACAGATCATTTTATCACCCAGGTATTAAGCCCAGTACCCAGTAGTGATCTCTTCTGCTCCTCTCCCTCCCCCCACCCTATATCTTCAAGGAGATGCCACTATCTGTGGTTTCCTACTTTGTGCTCCTAAGTTCTTATCATTTAGCTCCCACTTATCAGTAAGAATATGTAGTATTTGGCTTTCTGTCCCTGCATTAGTTTGCTAAGAATAATTGCTTCTGGCTCCATGCATGTTCCTGCAAAAGATCTGATCTCATTCTTTTTACGGCTACATACTATTCCATGGTGTCTATGTTCCATATTTTCTTTATATAATCGGTCAGTGATGAACATTTAGATTGATTCCGTCAATTTAGGTTGATTTCATCAATTCCATCGTTTACATTTGCTATTGTGAAGGTTGCTGCAATCAACATTCACGTGCATGTGTCTTTGTGGCAGAATGATTTCTATTCCTCTGGGCATATACTCAGTAATGTAGCCCTAATATTTTAATAAAACACTGAGATTAGTATATGGTTTAGACTAGTGCTATCCAACAAAACTTTTCATGATAATGAAAATGCTCTATATCTGCACTGTCCAATATTCGCTACATGTGGCCATTAAGAACTTGAATTGTATGCTAGTGTGTCTAGGGAAAATACATGCAACTTTAACGGATTACGGTGTGGCCCCCAAATACAGTAATGAATCAACAGTAACCTCCTATTCTTCAAACTGCCTTTAACACCATCTGATCACTAAGTATAAACTGTTATTCTCCTTAGGTATGTTTGAGTTACCTTACAGTAAGTCCAGACTCAAAGATGCTACTAAGACCAGGCGTGGTAGCTCACGCCTGTAATCTCAGCACTTCGGGAGGACGAGGTGGGCAGATCACCTGAGGTCATGAGTTCGAGACCAGCCTGGCTAACATAGTGAAACTCCATCTCAGCTAAAAATACAAAAATTAGCTGGGCATGATGGCCCATGCCTGTAATCCCAGTTACGTGGGAGGCTGAGGCAGGAGAATCACTTGAACCCAGGAGGCAGAGGTTGCTGTGAACGGAAATCATGCTATTGCACTCCAGCCTGGGCGACAAGGCAAGACTCCATCTCCAAAAAAAAAAAAAGAAAGAAAGAAATGCTACTAAATATGTACATATTATTATCTTTGGTGTATTTGGATTTTCTCAAAACTTACCAATTATTGAGGAAAAACATTTGTCTTTAATCATATATGAACATAAATAAACTAATGCCTGGGTGTTAAGATTTTTGCAGCATTGCAAATTATCAGCAAATAAAAAGATTAAGCATATAGGTCTCTCAAAGTATTATACTGTACTACATTCTCTGAACAGTGATACAACAGTATTTGCAGAGGAATAAGAATTCTCCAAATAGCAAATTTGTTTAATTCAGAAAAGTCAACATTAACAGATTGATAATTCACTTTGTGTGTTTGAAAAACAGAGTTTAGTTGCAGAAGAATAACCAAATAAATACTCAGAAGAAAAAAGAAAAAACAAAAGACGCTTTTATTTGCATCTTATTAGACTTGCCTTGGTTTTTTCAAAATTGGCTTCCTCAGATATTTGCAAAACTTGTTTCACCTGTTCGTAAGCACTTGCTTCTCTTTGCTGCGTATCTGCCAAGCTGCTCCTTACGGAAACTAGTGCAGACATCAGGTCATCTCTTTCTCTGTCAACACAGACAGCACATTCAGAACAAGAAATGATCAAATGATCATGTCTTCATAAGTCAGGGAGGAAAAGGCATTAATATGTATTAGAAGAGCCAGAGTAGGCCGGCTGAGCACATATTAAATAAAGCACACCCCAGAGAAAGACCCTCTGTCCTCACTTGGCGAGCGGCAGGCAGAGCAGCCGGGAAGGCCAAGAGCCTTCGTGGCAGGACTGCATCTGTGTGGGACAATCATCTATTGTGGAGATAGCTGCAGGGGAAAGCCCAGAAAAGAGCAAATTAGTTTTTTAAACGTTGGGGGGAGGCTCCCTTAAATTTGTACGTTTTACTAGTTTCAAAAGGTTTGGCCATTAGAAGACATAGAATGCTGTCTGTGGTCTGATGTCTTTCATTTTTTTATTATTATTATTACACTTTAAGTTCTAGGGTACATGTGCATAACGTGCAGGTTTGTTACATATGTATACTTGTGCCATGTTGGTGTGCTGCACCCATTAACTCGTCAGCACCCATCAACTCGTCCTTTACATCAGGTATAACTCCCAATGCAATCCCTCCCCCCTCCCCCCTCCCCATAATAGGCCCCGGTGTGTGATGTTCCCCTTCCCGAGTCCACGTGATCTCATTGTTCCGTTCCCACCTATGAGTGAGAACATGTGGTGTTTGGTTTTTTGTTCTTGTGATAGTTTGCTGAGAATGATGGTTTCCAGCTGCATCCATGTCCCTACAAAGGACACAAACTCATCCTTTTTCATGGCTGCATAGTATTCTGTGGTGTATATGTGCCACATTTTCTCAATCCAGTCTGTCACTGATGGACATTTGGGTTGATTCCAAGTCTTTGCTATTGTGAATAGGGAGTCTTTATAGCATTCTTGCCGTTTTAATGAAAAACCAAGAAAAGTAAATACCTCTCTTCCAATATTTGGTGGTTTACAATTTGCTTCTGTTTAATGCTAAATATGTGTGACAGAATTCATCAGAATGAATAAATATTGACCTGGAAAAAAAAAAAAAAAGAAAACTTCCAGGGAGATAATTCACCCCAACTTCCTGATAGTGGTGACTTCTCGGGAGAAAAAAAAGAGGTAATAAATGGGTAGACTAGGGTTTTGTTGTGGGTGCTCTCCTCTGCACTGTAGGTCATTTCACAACATTTCTGACTTCACCCTTTGGTTAATAGTAGTGCCCTTCTCCCCAGTTGTGACAAGCAAAACTGTTTTCAGAAATTTTCCAGTGTCTCTGCGGCAGGGGAGAAAAACTGCTTCTAGTAGAGAACCACTAGAATAGACTGTCTTTAGCATCAGTTCTCAAAAGGAAACAGGAGTGGTGGAGGGTATCAGAAGAGAGATATGAGATAAAATTATAAAATGTATTGCAGCACTATTCACAATAGCAAAGACTGGAACCAACCAAATGCCCATCAATGAGAGACTAGATAAAGAAAATGTGGCACATATACATGATAGAATACTATGCAGCCATAAAAAAGAATGAGTTCATGTCCTTTGCAGGGCATGGATGAAGCTGGAAACCATCACTCTCAGCAAACTAACACAGGAACAGAAAACCAAACACCGCATGTTCTCACTCATAAGTGGGAGTTGAACAATGAGAACACATGGATACAGAGAGGGGAATATCACACACCAGGGCCTATTGGGGGGTGGGGGCTGGGGGAGGGATAGCATTAGGAGAAATACCTAATGTAGATGGTGGGTTGATGGGTGCAGCAAACCACCATGGCATGTGTTTACCTATGTAATAAGCCTGCACATTCTGCACATGTATCCCAGAACTTAAAGTATAAAAAAAATAAAATTATTAAAAAAAAAAAGGTGGGGGGGAGGTGCTGAAAGGGAAAAATGCAGCAAAGTAGGGAAGGTAGGAATTGTAAATCAAAGTAGCAGTCAACATTTTAAGAAAGGACTGAGGCTTTGTCCATGCAGCAGATTCTCCTCTCATTTACTTGAACAAATAAATGTCCTTTCCTTTTTATCTTTCTCCACAATCCTCTTTTTTGTGCTTCTCTTTCAATTACATTCTTTCAGTTACTTATGAACACTGTTGTTCAATGATTAGTACTGCTGAACTCCTCAAATCTCCTGGTTACGCATATAATATTCACAATTTAACACAATCTTATCCCACTGGGTTTGATCATTGCCAAGACCCACCCCTCTTCAGCAATTCTCAGAAGTACTTTATCCTAAGCTGTTTATTGAGGGTAGAAGTGAATCAAATGCCAAAATGCTCTGGCATGTAAAATAGCAAGGATACAATCTCATAGATTAAATAAGTCTCATATAAAATATTCTAGGATATTTACAATTTATCGACTGAATAAAAATATCCAGCACACCAAAGAGAAAGTGAGGCAGGAAACTTTCAAGACACAAAAAGCAAAAAATTTATGTTGGACTGTTACATATGGTATTCCCCGTTTTGTTAAAGAGTTGAAGACTAAACCACGGTTTCAAAATCAGTTGAAATAAATGCTTGCAGTTTCCTTTTCATTGCCAAGTTCTTAAACTATGAGAAAAGAGCCAACTTTGATTTCTTTTTTAAATTAGCAAGTTTTAAAGAGTCATAGTTTAGAGGATTATAAATTCTGCTTGAATCACTTTCAGAATTAACCAATGATTCAATTTAAAACATCTCTTAAAGGTAAAATAAACTATTTGTGGTATTTGGAAAGCAGCCACATTTGAAGAAACATGTAACACTGAACAAAGTTATAATTATTAGCAGTTTCATAAAAGTCTTTTTTATTTAAAAAAGAATAAATTGCTACAAATATAAAATTCATGGAAGCAGAGTGATCTTCACTTAGAATTTCCTGATTTGTTTTAAATTGATAAAAGTAATTTTTCTTCCAAGGAAATGAAAAAAGAAGTAAATTGTTTTAATTGAATATAATCAAACACAATTACTATGTAAAAAAGTGGAAGAATCAAGGCAAGATTAAATTATCCTAGTTAAGTAAAAAAATAAACACCAGCAAAATTGAGTATGTATCTATTTATATTTCCATAAAAGTTCTATAACATAAAAGGGGTCTAGCTTCATCAAGGATATGCAATCCAGTTAGGACCTATGATTCTAGAAGAAAAGAAAAATTCACTCTGTAAGGACAGCAAGTCAATATAGGCATCTTACAGTCACCTTTCTTAAATCACTAAGACTTAATGAAGAGCAAAAATAACTATTCAATGAGATTCTTATCTGTTTCTGATACCATGCAATCACCAAAGCCAAAGTTCCAAAGAAAAAGAATGAACAAAAAAGGCCGGGCGCGGTGGCTCATGCCTGTAATCCCAGCACTTTGGGAGTCCGAGATGGGCAGATCACTTGAGGGCAGGAGTTCCAAACCAGCCTGACCAACATGCTGAAATTCTGTCTCTATTAAAAATACAAAAATTAGCTGGCTGTGGTAGTGCACACCTGTAGCCCCAGCTACTTGGGAGGCTGAGGCACAAGAATTGCTTGAACCTGGGAGGTGGAAGTTGCAGTGAGCTGAGATTGTGCCATTGCACTCTAGCCTAGGCGACAGAGTGAGACTCCATTTTTTAAAAAAAAAAGAATGGTCAAAAAAGCTCCATGTTTGTAAGTATGCAAACAGACAGATCCACAACAGGATAAAAATCTAACAAACCTGCTGCTTATGGGAAACTTAAGTCTAATAGATTTTATCTCTTTTCAGAATATGCTCTTGTCAGGAGTAGTGTTTGTCACACAGTAGATGCTCAACAGAATAAGCAATAAGAAAACAAATAAATGAAGAAAGAGTCTGCTATAGGATGGTGTCAAAAGACGTGAAGTAAAGCTCCCTCTCAGTTCTAATATTTCATGATCTAAACTGAAAACATTACCTATTTTGAATCAGAAACTGGAGTTCAGTTGCTCTGGTTCAAAAGTGTTTCAGAATATTAACTCACCAAATTTAGACTATGGAACCACAGAAAATTATCAAAGATAAAACTCCAATATACAGATAGCTTGTTAAGCCCATCATTAGACAGTGAGACCACAAAACGATTACACTCAAACTCCGTGTAACCGCTGGGCTGACACACTCCACCTTTCTGTAAGGCAAATGCAACGCATGCTTCAAGGTAGCTTTGAGCCCACCTGGGAAGCTTGCAGGTAGTTAGTCATTTTGGCAATTTAGGATTATCTAATCATCCACTCAGGTGTTACTAAATCTTGGTTTTGGTTTGGTTTGGTTTTGTCTCAGCCAGTCCACATACCAAATAGCAGCAAGCAACCCCACAAATCATTTTTTTCGAAAGAGCTCTGGGCTGGCAGTCCCCTTTCCTCAACACAAGACCTTGCTTCCTGCTCCATTCCTGTGTTCATCTGGCTTCATCTTGTCTGAGCTTTCCCTTTTTAGCCCCACACTTATCCCCTGGGTCTGAGAGTGCTACTTATATAATCTGCCTTTCAGAAACAGCCGATTCCAGCCACCCAGGGTAACTGCCCAGTTAGCTACAGTCCTGCTCCAGATCCCGCAGTCCACAGGGCCGGCCCAGAGCCACACCTGAATGAGGCTCTCACAGTGGGAAGCTGTACAGATACACATGGCATATCAGTGTGAAAGGGAAAAGGCAGTTCTCCAAATTACCATCTTCCATAGCAAATGTTCTGTGAGTGCTTGTGCTTGGAAACACCTTGTGGATGTGTCGATCAATGTAATCAAGGAGCTTCCTGAAGCAAAGCCAGCAACACCGTGTTAACCCTGCAACGTTCCATGATCCAGATGAAAGAGCAGCTGAGGCAGAAAGATGACGTAAAGATCCCGAGTGTTCTGGGGTGAAAAGCGTGCACTTACATGCACTAATGAGCATGTAATATTTAAGAACCTTAGCGCAGCAATCGGGGCCAAAAGGACTGAGAAAGTCCCTTAACAATCTCAGCCAAGTGTTTAAGCAAAAGAGTTGGCCTAATGTATATGCATGAGCTTCATCTTGAAATGTGGAGTGGCTAAGAAATGTCTTATAATTTCTAAATTACTCCAGTTACTATTAATTGTAAGCATTAGTAGGCATCACTAGTAAGTGTTACTATGCCGTTTTCACAAAGGAAGTCTAGAAGGCTGACTACAACATTTCTTTGTTCCTCGATTCTGGGAAGTTCCTGCTGTCGTCTTTTAAAGCCAACTATGCAGAGCATGGCCAACGATCCACTCCAAAATCACACGCTGGATTAAAGCCCCAGAAAAGTACCCTTGGAATCATTTCTCTTTTTTGAAAAGTACCGTGAAACTTCTCCAAGGTACTATGAGCTACAGAAAAGAATTTAAGCAGTTCCATCTTCATTACCATGTGAAGGTATTTTGATCATTAAGCAAGAAAAAGAGGTTACTGTTATTCTTAGCTCCCTTATGGCATAAAGAGGCCAAGTGAAAGGCGAAAGGTCAGAAACAATATGAAGACTTCAAGTCAACGTAAAAAATATATCCAATGTCATCAACAGTTGTTAAGTATATTCTCCAAAAAGTCCTTGAGTCCTAAGAAACCAGAAACCACCAGAAACATATGGGTGGCCTGGTCTCCAAGTCATGCCTGATCTCCTCCCTGTCAACTGTACAAGCCATTCTTTTTTTTTTTTTTTTTTTTTTTTGGAGACAGGGTCTTCCTCTGTTGCCCAGGCTGGAGTGCAATGGCACAATCTTGGCTCACTGCAACCTCCGCCTCCCAGGTTCAAGTAATTCTCCTGCCTTAGCCTCCCAGGTAACTGGGATTACAGGTGTGCACCACCATGTCCAGTTATTTTTGCATTTTTAGTAGAGATGGGGTTTCACCATGTTGGCCAGGCTGGTCTCGAACTCCTGACCTCAAGTGATCCACCTGCCTCAGCCTCCCAAAGTGCTGGGATTACAGGTGTGAGCCACCATGCCTGGCCATCAAACCATTCTTGTGTCAAGAATATATATTCAAAATAGTAAATGCTAAAGGATGCAACAAAGGAGCTGAAAGCTGCTGTCACAATACCACATTTACAAGGAAACTTTTGATTTATCATATTTAAGGTATCATTTTTAAACATTCTATGTTAAAGTCATCCAGGTAATACGATAACAGCTTATGGCGGGGTCAGGCTTCTAACTATACATAAAACTAGAAATCCAAACCCAAAAGGTGCTGGACACTCTTCAAAGTTAGCATAGGACTCAATATTCAGCACTCTGCATTAGTAAGTTTAAAGAAACTGAACACCAGCTTAGGCCAAGAGAACAATACAGAAAAAGAATTCATTGACAATAAAAGCAGAAACCATTCAGTGTTAATAGGTTTAATATCCTTTCTGATATTAATGCAGAACATGAGACAATGATATTCTGCTGACAAGGCAGAAAATTGAACTAAGTAGATTGACATTTACTTCAAGAGGCTACGAGCTTAAATTTAGGATAGAGACAAAGGAATACATAACTGATCAAGAATCTTAATTTCTCAATGACTGCGAGGCTTAGAAGTAACCGAAACATTACAGCTTCCTTTAAAAATATTTTTTCAGAATCTAGAAGGATAATATAAAAGGCAACATAATAACCTGTTATTTGTTGGTTAAGGTTTTTTCTTTTTTAATTTCTAAATTTTTTGTAGAGACAGGGTCTCACTATGTTGCCCAGACTGGTCTCCAATTCCTGGCCTGACGATCCTCCTGCATCAGGCTACCAAAGTGCTGGGATTACAGGCATAAACCACTGTGCCTGGCTTATTAGTTTTGCTAGACTACCTAGTTTTAAGCTCTGGCTCTTTTTATGTGCAACTTTTAATATGCTTTCTTCTTTCTAAAATTAATTTTTAAACTATATTCTCCTTGCAAAATTAGTTACCAATATTTTTAAAGGCCTATTTGACACCCTTTCAACTTAATTGCCTTTGTCCACCTCTCTAGTGGTAATCTCTATTAAATATTTGGTGCTTACTCTTTCAAATATTTTTCTGTGCATATCTATGAACCTTGAAGGGGAAAAATGTAGTATAGTTGTATATGGACTTAAAAAATACAAAAGGTTTCATACTGGATGTATCTTTAGCCATTTTGTTTTGTTTTCCTGCAACAATGTATTTTGGAGATGGTACAACATTAATATACATAGAACTACTTCCGTTTTTCATACTATGCACAAAATGTCATAGTTTATCTAAACCATGTTTAGTTACTCTCCTTTGAACGATATTTAAGTTGTTCATATAATTACAAACAATGCTGCAAAAAGCATTCCCTATACATACCCCATTATGCATGTACATGAGTTTTTTTTCTTGAGGGTAGATTTTGAAAAGTGAAATGCACAATTTGAATGTTAATGGACAGTACTAATTTACTTCCAAAGTATTTCCACCAATTTATGAACCCACCAGCAGAATATCAAAATACTTGCTTACTCATGACCTCACCAACTCTTGAAATTATCAATCTTGTTCTATTTTGTCAGTCTGATGGATTGGTTTTTTATTTTTTGATTGTATTTCCTCAAATACTAACAGAATAAATACATTCTGATATGCTGACACCTTCCTCTTTTGTTGCTCACTGATTTCTATTCTTTACCTACTTTGCAACTAGGCAGCTTGTCCTTTTTGTTTGTTTCAGAGGAAATTTATTCTATCGGTCTTTTGTCATGTATAGTTCAAATATATTTTTCTCAGCCTTTTAACTGAATATGTAATGTTTTATTGGAAGGGAATTTATTTTTTAATAGAAACAAATGTATCTTTTTTCCCTTATGACTTCCACTTTTCATGTCATCCTTAGTACTATAACCCACAACTATAAGATATTTTTTATATTTATTTCTAATGCTTTTATAGTCTGAATTATATCTGAACCTTCAAAAGCACCATGAATTTATTTTTGTAAGGTACAGTTCTGTTCTTGTTTTTCAAATATAAACAGGCAAATTTTTAACTTCTCTGAACCCCAATTTCCCTACCTTTAAAACGAGGGTAATAATATCTACCTCATGAATGCTTTAAGATTTTTAAAAATTATGTTCTTAAATTGCCTAGCATAGTCCTTGACATACAATAAATGTTTACTACATTTGTTAGTTGTATCTGAAAATAGTTAATACATATTTAATAGTTATATTGAGCATATATGAATAAATTAACAACATATTTAATACTTAAAATACTTAACAAAAACAGAACCAAGCAGTATAGATCATAAAAACTACTGTTCGGGTCAGGCGTGGTGGCTCACACCTGTAATTCCAGCACTTTGGGAGGCCGAGGCAGACGAATCACGAGGTCAAGAGATCGAGACCATCCTGGCCAACATGGTGAAACCCTGTCTTTACTAAAAATACAAAAATCAGCCAGGCATGGTGGTGGGTGCCTATAGTCTCAGCTACTTGGGAGGCTGAGGCAGGAAAATCACTTGAACCCAAGAAACAGAGGTTGCAGACAGTCAAGACTGCACCACTGTACTCCAGCCTGGCAACAGAGAGAGACTCTGTCTCAAAAAAAACAAAAACCAAACGAACAAACAAACAAACAAAAAAGCTACCAGTCAGTCCACACTGGAAATTCTGTTCATATAACAATCAGTAGGTTAGGTCAGGTGTGGTGGCTTATGCCTATAATCCCAATACTTTGGGAAATTGAGGTGGGAGGATCACTTGAAGCCAGGAGTTCAAGAACAGCCTGGGCAACATAGTGAGACTCCATCTCTACCAAAAAAAAAAAATTTAATTAGCTGGGTGTGGCAGCACATGTCTGCAGTTACCCAGGAGGCCAAGGCAGGAGGATCACTTGAGCACAGAAGTTCAAAGTTGCAGTGAGCTACGATCATGCCATTATATTCCAGCCATGGCAACAGAGTGAGACCCCAACTCAAAATCAACAGCAACCTGCCCCCGACCCCAGGGGGTTAGCCATGTGTGGAAACCACAGCTACAAGACATATTGATCATTCTTGGGAGTATGGAAGGTACAGAATGGTTTTAATATTTATTGAGCACTTACTATATGTCAGGAAGTGTTTTAAGCACTACATAGGTTTTCTCTAGTGACCCCTCAAGGTAACTCTATGAGTTAGGTACTTACGTCACCATTTTAAAAATGAGAAAATTGAGGCACAAAAAGGCTAAGTAACTTTTGCAAGGTTCCATGGTGAGTTGGCAGTAGAATCAGAACATGAACCCAAGCAGTCAGTTTCAAAAGCAGTACTTCTGGTCACAGGCTAACCTGCCTTAGTAAAAATCCCAAAAAGATCTTAAATCTCAAGAAGCAGGTATTATTCCTCCAAACAACAGAAGACTCCAGGCTCAGAGAAGAAAAGTAATTTGTTGAAGGTCAGGACATGGAGCAAAATCAGTCTGACCTTAATGACCACAGTCATGCCACCCCTCCACAGCAGTTCCGGCGGGAGGATCTCTGACTGTGGAGTAGTCAATGCCAAAATGCCTTGTCACATGAACAGCGAACATTTACTGGGTGCCTACTGCCAGCCAGACACTCTGCTAGGAACAAAGGCTATGGAAATAAACAAAACACAACTGCTGCCTCCAGGTGTACACGATATATTATAAAATCACAGAAGAAAGGAACCTAAGTCAGTTGAGGACAAAATGGGGCAGGGCTGGTGAGAGACTTCTTCTAAAAAGAAGTGATCTGGGGTTATTTAAGTGAGTGGAGCAGACAGAGAGAGGTGACATTGAGCACATAGAAGAGTAGGGGGCATAGAAGAACATACACTATAAACTGCCACTGGGTTCCACATTACATAATAATTCTCAATTTCCACCGAATACAATTTTCACAGGAAAAGGTTCCCTCTGGAATAGTGAAAACAGAACAAAACAGATGTACACAGAGAATTGTTTCACTCAGCTTAGATGAAAACTTCGACAACACAAAAGGTCATCTGTAACTTGTTCTCAGTTAACCCTCAAATATCAATAGTGGGACACAGTGGGTCCTCATAATATTCCTTACAACAGACACACGAGAAAGACGTGGTAATAACTCATTCTACCTGAAGTACAGCAGAAAAATTCAAGATATGGCAAAACCAAAGGAATTTCTATTACACTCACTTTTGTTAAGAATAGTATTAGATTTGTAATTATAGATTCACAGAACTGGACAGAATCGTAAAGACTGTCTAGTTCAATTCTCTCACTTGAAGATGGACTGAAACCAAGAGATACTATTATCTATTCAAAGTGACAGGGTTTCTGTTCAAAGCGACATGGTGACAAGGCAGAACCTAACCATTTGTCTTCAAGGAAGCTACAATGAAGGAACCTTTTAAAATCCATTGTATTTGAAGACTAACAATAATCACATGTGACTTAGCATAGGGCTAAAATAACACAATGCTCCTTTAAAGGCAGAATTTTCCATATTGCCAAAGACGCTGTGTGTAGAAGCATACTTACTTCATCAGTCTTTCGATGGTCTGCATGTGAACATTATTATGGGTCTGGGAAAGAACAGCTTCGTGCTGAGCACATTTCAAACAAAGACCAGCAACCCGGTTGGAAGTATTAGCAGCCAGAAGAAACTCTTTATGCTTTAGTTGCTCTTTAAGATCTTCACAAGTTCTCTGATATTCAGCTAAGTCTTTCCTAAAAAGAGGGGGAAAAAATTCTAGAAAATGGCCAGGTAAAATTACGTGACTTTAAATAAATCATCATAATGTTAACTACTACTATCATTTATGGGCGTTCACCTGATGCTTTAGTTTACATCCAATACCTTATTAATTTTTACCATGACCCTGAAACTTTTGGTGTGGTGATCGTAATTGACACATTGAATATGATGAGACTTGAATATATTAAATAATTAGCTCAGGTTCTTGTAAGATTTTAATATTAGATTAGAGTCTGCCCAATACTGGCTCTCTTGTTCCAGGATCCAACCTCCATTAATGCTATATTAACCACAAAACAAAAATAAAACTCCAAATATAAATCCCAAATAGTTTTTCTTAAAAAAGAGGTGGGGTAATATAAGACAACATACTTGAGGTGACGAAAATAACCTCTTTCAAGCATTAACCTCTTAAAATTTTTAGAGTACCTTAAAAGTTCACATAAAAAAACATGGATTTTTACCCTTGACGAGTTTATTACTGCCCATTTTTCTTCAGGAGGAAAATATTAGATAGATAATTATCTAACAGCAAACTTCTACAAAGATCTGTTTCAAAAGAAAGTAAGTTACAGATGGAAGTTACATAGAACTTGCCAGTCATAAGATTTCAGGGGTAGTAGCTATTAGCGGGAAACACAGGCTGCTAAAGAAAGGGCTGGGGGTGGGGGGGAGGTGTGAGTGTGGGTGTGGGTGCAGTTTTTGTTTGTTTTTACTTTATCAGCTCACCTCTGGATGAGGTTTTTTTCAAGGTGACTTTTTAAGGATTAAATGACTGGTGCATGGGTTGTATTTTCCTACCTTATCCTAGTAAAGTTGCGCTAAAGTCAACTTGGCGACTGAGCTTCCTTGCCTAGGTGGCTCTTTTGTACCATTGTTGTTGTTGTTTTTATTATTTTTATTAAAAAAAAAAAAACTTTCGAGCTGAAAAATGAGACTACTGAAGGCAGGAACTTTATCTCCATCTCTGTCTACTCCCTACTGTCATTGTCAGAGTCTCCATGCTCAGGGGCTATGGCCATCATAACTGGCTCCTTGTCACAGAGAAGAAGTCAACAGCCTGGCTGTCAGACAATTGTTGAGATTTCGGGGGTTGTCAAGCAACCCAGGAGAGGCAGAAAAGACCCACAGGCAATCTAAGGGTTAAAAAAAAAAGCTAATCTAATGGCGTTCCAAAGTTGAGGGGAAAAAAGGAGCCGCTTCTACCCTATCCCCAAAATAATAACACCAACGTGGTAAGTTTTCTTTTTCAATACCATGTAGAGAATGTCTGACTTTCAAAGGCTTTATAAAAAGAACTTGGGAAGCACATTCCAAAGTCAAAGGGTCCCCATTACTAATTTCGGTCAGGTCCAAACTCAAAACACTCAAGTAGATTTGGTTACTGGCAATGGCAAAAGAGAAAGTTGAAAAGAAGACTGATTTTATTTAAGAAAATGCCTCTTTAAAGAATCTTAAATTATAGTAAAAGAAAATGAAGAAACAGAAGGATTCAGAGAACAAAGTCTAGTTCATTGCAAGTCGGTATTTTAATGTAATTAAAGATGAAATATCTGGATTCTGAATGAGACAAAATAAGTCACATTCCCCTAAGTACAATGATCTAGAAACATATCACTTTAAAAACTGAAGAATCAAGTCATAAAAAAAATCAAAATGAAATAAAGTAGGACAAAAAGCAAGAAAGCAAAAATTAGAGTAATTTTTAAATGTTATGTTTCTTTGTAAAAACAAAAAGTCGAAATCTCTAGAGAAATCCTAAAACTAATCAGGGTAATCTATGAAAAACATAAGAATACTTAAAAAATAAACAAGCATGTTCAATGAAAGCTATGAGTTCTGGCTTTTTTTTTTTTTTTTTAGATGGAGTATCCCTCTGTTACCCAGGCTGGAGTGCAATGGCGTGGTCTTAGCTGACTGCAACCTCCACCTCCTGGGTTCATGTGATCCTGCCTCAGCCTGCTGAGTAGCTGCGACTACAGGTGTGTGCCACCACACCCAGCTAATTTTTATATTTTTAGTAGAGAGAGGGTTTCACCATATCGGCCAGGCTGGTCTCGAACTCTTGACCTCAAATGATCCATCCGCCTTGGCTTCCCAAAGTGCTGGGATTACATGCATGAGCCACTGCAACCAGCTGAGTTCTGGCTCTTAGTATTACTCTAGTTATGTCTCTAGATAGATATGGCCTGGAAGATTTTAAAATTTATTTCAAATTGGACTTATTAAAATAAAATGATAAACAGTATTTGAAAGTTTATTTGATTTAAAAATACTTTATTACCACTATTTAAAAATAATCGTTAACAACAAAAACATTAATTCCTGCTGTCTTTTTCTACTCATTATATGTAAATCACTAATGGTTAATCTATAATATATAGGTCTTACCGGGATCTCTAATAAATAGATCCTATAAAAACTATGTGAAGATTCATCATATACACTCAAATTCATGACGCATACAAATACTCAAACTATTATATTATCATTACAATTTTAAAATTAGATGAAGACTATCTACAGAGAAAAATACTAATAATTTGAAAACTAAAGTGCTTCCTTTTCATTATTATTTTACTTGAATATCATAATTTCTATAAGAGCAGTTAGTGAGTTAGTGATTCTTTTTTTTTTTTTTTTTTGATACAGTCTCACTGTGTCACCAGGCTGGAATGCAGTGGCACGGTCTCAGCTCACTGCAACCTCCTGGTTCAAGTGATCCCGGGTTTAAGCAATTCTCCTGCCTCAGCCTCCCAGGTAGCTGGGACTACAGGTGTGTGCCACCACGCCCAGATAATTTTTGTATTTTTAGTAGAGACAAGGTTTCACCATGTTAGCCAGGATGGTCTCAATCTCTTGAACTCATGATTCGTCTGCCTCAGCATCCCAAAGTGCTGGGATTACAGGCGTGAGCCACCACGCCCAGCCACGATTCTTATTTTTATGAGAAAACACAAGTATTTTACAACTGATGAAGAAATAGGAATGTGATTTGAAAAATAACCCAATTTTAGGCCATTTTATCCTTTAATAATCTGAGGAAAGTTTTTAAATTATATATAAAATGTCAGCAAGTAAGTTTGATAATGACTAAAACTAGAAGTTCAGCAAACATTCAAATATATTTTAAGATCATTATGCTTTTGGTATGACTATAAATGGAAGATTTCACTTTACCTCAAAAACTTCAGTTGGGATTCCTGAATTTCGTACTTTTCCTCATAAGTAAGTTTTAGCTTCTCCTATAGAAAAGAAAAATAAAAGCATATTTTTCTCCATGTCCTGTGTTTTATAAGTAAACTTTAATTTTTTTTTTTTGAGATGGAGTTTCACTCTGTTGCTCAGGCTGGAGTGCAGTGGTGCAATCTCGGCTCGCTGCAAGCTCCACCTCCCGGGTTCATGCCATTCTCCTGCCTCAGCCTCCCCAGTAGCTGGGACTACAGGCGCCCGCCACTGCACCCGACTAATTCTTTTGTATCTTTTTTTTTTTTTTGAGACGGAGTCTCGCTCTGTCGTCCAGGCTGGAGTATAGTGGCCGGATCTCAGCTCACTGCAAGCTCTGCCTCCTGGGTTCACGCCATTCTCCTGCCTCAGCCTCCCAAGTAGCTGGGACTACAGGTG
>NW_012102255.1:490299-496629 GCF_000951045.1 Mandrillus leucophaeus | reverse complement strand
GAGACGGGGTTTCACCGTGTTAGCCAGGATGGTCTCGATCTCCTGACCTCGTGATCCACCCGTCTCGGCCTCCCAAAGTGCTGGGATTACAGACTCTTTTGTATCTTTAGTAGAGACAGGGTTTCACCATGTTAGCCAGGATGGCCTCGATCTCCTGACCTCATGATCTGCCAGCCTCGGCCTCCCAAAGTGCTGGGATTACAGGTATGAGCCACTGTGCCCACCCATAAACTTTAATTTTTAATATTAAGTTCAATTTTTCCTTTTTACTCAAGGTGGGGGAAACATGTCTTCCTAGAAAATATTTTCCTAGTCCACCCCAAATTTTCTATTTTTATTGTGTGAATGCCTGCAAAGAACTGCTGAGTCATAAAATTGATTTTCTTTTTCTTTCAAAATTGCATATATCAGGTCTTATCCCTAAAAGTGTGACTCTGGGAAAAAAACAGTTGTAACCCATAAGGTCCATTAGGGCAAAGATCAGATCTTACTAGACTCCTTCATTGTGGCTGTTGAATATTTGACATACAATAAATATGTGCTGGATGAATGATCAAAAGTAAAGTTTTAAATCACATGATGATAGACTAACTCCTACAAGCCTCTTGGTATCCGGTTATTCTTTCATTCAACAAATATTTATTGTGTATCTAAGATGACGGTGCCTTGGACTTCAAGGAACTTATAAAATATCCCAGAAAGGAATAGAAAAATGAAGAATTTCAATTACAGTTGACCCTTAAATAACATGGAGGTTAGGGGCATTGACCCGTGTACAGTTGGAAATCCATGTATAATTTCTTTTTTTTTTTTTGAGACAGAGTCTCACTCTGTCGCCAAGGCTGGAGTGCAGTGGCGTAATCTCGGCTCACTGCAACCTCCACATGCTGGATTGAAGCTATTCTTGTGCCTCAGCCACCCAAGTAGCTGGGATTACAGGTGTATGCCACCATGCCTGGCTAATTTTTGTATTTTTAGTAGAGATGGGGTTTCACCATGTTGGCCAGGCTGGTCTCAAACTCCTGGGCTCAAGTGATCTGCCCGCCTCAGCCTCCCAAAGTGCTGGGGTTACAGGCATGAGACCCTGAGCCTGGCCCCATGTATAACTTTGACTCCCCCAAAACTTAATTACTAATAGCCTACTATTGACTAGAAGACTTACCAATAATATAAACAACACATATTTTGTATGCTATGTGTATTATATACTGTATTATTACAAGAAAGTAATCTAGAGAAAAGATAATGTTATTAGGAAAATCAGAAGGCAAAGAAAGTGGTATTTTCTTCATTAAGTGGAGGTGGATCATCATAAAGGCCTTCACCCTACCATCTTCACAGAGTAGGCCGAGTTGGAGGAGGAAAAGGACGGGGTGGTCTCATCTTCTCGGGGATGGAGGAGTTGGGAGGGAAGGCAGGAGAGGCAGGTGAACTTAATTTTATGGAAACACGTGGTAATTTCTGTCTCACTTTGTTATGCTCTTTCTTTTTCTCCAAAATTGTTTCTACACAATATCAACCCTTCTTCCATTTGCTTTAGTTCCAGTGCCTATATCATAGAAGGGTCCATGTCATAAAAGAAGTCAAAAGCAGTCTTGAATAATCAGAACCCTTCTGCCAGATTATCTCATGTCAATTTGCTTTCTGGCACTGCTTCTTCTATGTCTTCTTCCTCATTTTCTGGCACTGGTTCAGAAGCACTCATCTCCATCAAGTCATCTTCTGTTAATTCCTTTGTGTGGTGTCTATTAGCTCTCAAATTTCTCCAAGATCCCTATCTTGAAACCCTTCACTCCCAACCTTTTCCACTACATCCACAATCTCTTTCATGATTTTCTTGACTGACTGCTGTAAATCTTGTAAAGTCATGCACCACATTTGGACAAAGTTTTCTCCAACAGGAATTCATTGTTATCGGTTTGATGACTTTCATGGCTTTTTCTATAACAATGATGGCATTTTCAATGCTGTAATCCTCTCACACTTTCATGATGTTCTTGTTACTGGGGTTCCCTTCCATTGCGTTGAAAATCCTTTCCATAGAGTATCCGTGTGTAATGAGCCTTAAAGATCCTTACGACTCCCTGGATCTTGAGGCTGAATTAGAGACACCGTGTTTGCAGGCAAGGAGACCACTTTGATGCCTTTAGTGTTGAACTCATGGGGTTCTGGGTGGCCAGAGTCATTGTGCAATATCAAGAAACTTTAAAAGGCAGTCTCTTACTGGCAAGGTACTTCCTAACTTCAGGGACAAAGTATCAATGGAACTAGTGTAGAAAAAGGTTTCTCATTGTCCAGGCTTTCCTGTGGCACAACCAAAAGACTAACAGTTGGTGTTTATCTTTTCCCTTCAAGTCTCATGAGTTAGGAGCTCTGTAGATAAGGGCAGTCCTGATCATAAACCTGAGTACATTTTACAAAACAATAGAGTTAGCTTATCCCTTCCTGCATCAAATTCTGGTGCTCACTTCTCTTCCATACTAATAAAAGTCCTTTGTGACATTTTTTCCCCCCCAGAATAGAGCACTTACATCTGCATTAAAAACCTATTCAGGTAGATATCATTTCTCCTAAATAATTTTCTTCCTTTTTTTTTTTTTTTTTTTTGAGACAGAGTCTCACTCTGTCACCCAAGCTCGAATGCATTGGTGTGATCTTGGCTCACTGCAACCTCCACCTCCTGGGTTCAAGTGATTCTCGTGCCTCAGTCTCCCGAGTAGCTGGGATTACAGGCACATGATACCATGCCTAGCTAATTTTTGTATTTTCAGTAGGGACAGGATTTCTCCATGTTGGCCAGGCTGGTCTTGAACTCCTGACCTCAGGTGATCCGCCCACCTCAGCCTCCCAAAGTGCTGGAATTACAAGTGTGAGCCACCACACCCAGCCTCTCCTAAATAATTTTCATAATGGCATCTTGAAACTTGTCTGCTGCCTCTTGGTCAACAGAAGCTGCTTCTCTTGTTATCTTGACATTTTTAAAGCCAAATCTCTTTCTAAAATTATCAAACCATCCTTTGCTGGTGTTAAATTCTCCAGCTTTACATCCTTTACTTTCCTTATTTTTTTAAGTTGTCATAAAATGACTTCTTTTTTCTTGTCAAATTATATTAGAGTCTACAGGTATGCTTTTCTTTAGAAATCCTGTACCCACATAAAACTTGCATTTTCCATGACAGATAAAAAGGCATTGGGCAAAAGTATAAAGTTTTTGTGCGTGTTGGCACGGCTGCAGTGATGGTTTCACAAATTTTCTTTTCTTTTTGTACAATGGTCCTCATATTGGATTAGTTTATCTAGAAATGGGGCAACCACAGCTGCTGACTTCAATCTATGGAACGTATCAAGCAATGTAACTTTTTCCTGTAATGTCATGACATTGCTTCTTGGGAGCGCTTCCAGCATCACTAGTGGCACTTTGCATGGGCCTCATGGTGTTATTCAAGGTTTACAGTATCACACTAAACATGATGAAAACTACACGAGAACCGCCAAGAGATCACTTTTTACTGTAATATGCAATTTACTGAAGAGACAAACTGTTTACACAGAGATAACTAGTGTCACATGGTATTTTAAGCAGACAATTGAAACACCTGAACTCACCACAATAGCAATAGGAGATGGTTATGAAATTATTATAGTAGTACAGTATGTGCTACATTTAACTTTATGCTATTATAATTTAATACTGCATCTTTGTTTTTTTGCATTCCTCCTGACTGAGAAAGACTCCATGTACAGTCTGTAAGTGATAGTGTTCACAGGTTTTGATAAATTTTAACTTTCTATAATAGATTTGTGTATATTTTATGGTAGTAGATGATAAAATAGACTATTAGTTACATATTTTTTATTTATTTATGACATACCTCTTTCTTAATTTTTTCATATTTCTAGGCTACATGGTTCATCTGCAAGTTTTCTCAAACTGCCACAAATCTCAAAAAAATTTCTGATATATTTCTTGAAAAAAATACACACATAAGTGAACCCGCACAATACAAACCCATATTATTCAAGGGTCAACTGTTCATAAATTGCTCTAGTGAAGTATATGGAAATTGAAAAATTTAGAGAGGCAGGAACTCCTAATTCAACCAAAGAGAAGTAAAGAAGGTCTCACAGAGGAAATGTTAAGACTTGAAGGATAATTTCCAGTAGAGCAGAAGGCACAGAGGCTGAAGGAACCATGCTATATGTTTGAACAGTAAGTAGATCAGTATCACTAGAATGTAAAATGCGAGGTGGAGGGGTGGTTGGAGATGGGTAAAGTAGGTAAAGGTGGGCCACAAGAAGAATAAAAATATCAAGACTTTTATTTGGTACACATGTCTCCTGTACTTTCCCCCTAGAAGAAACACTGGAGGGCCACTGAAAACTTTTTATCAGAATTGAGTCTTAAATCATAATTGAAGTGTGAAGAAAGGGAAACCAGTAATTACAAATACATAGGTAAGAGATACGCACATGAACAAAAGCAATCAAGCAGTAGGAATTAAAAAGAAAGGATTTAGTACAGAGATATTTAAGAGAAAAACTGACAGAATTTTATGACAGAATAGATATAGGGGAGAAAAATACACCAAAAACAATCCTGGGTTTCTGAAGTGAGCAATCAAGTGAATACTGGTACTAAACATTTTTTTCAGACCAACAACAAAAAAAGCAAAAGGGAATCATAAAAAATAATTAATTCATGGCTGGGCACAGTGGCTCACGCCTGTAATCCCAGCACTTTGGCAGGCCGAGGTGGGTGGATCACGAGGTCAGGAGTTCAAGACCAGCCTGGCCAACACAGTGAAACCCCGTCTCTACTGAAAAAAACAAAAATTAGCTGGGTGTGGTGGCAAGCGCCTGTAGTCCCAGCTACTCAGGAGGCTAAGACAGGAGAATTGCTTGAACCTGGGAGGCGGAGGTTGCTATGAGCCAAGACCATGCCATTGCACCCCAGCCTGGACAACAAGTGAGACTCTGTCTCAAATAATCATAATAATAATAATGATTCAAAGAAGACAGAAAAAGAGGTAAAGAGGAATAAATAAGAGATGGGTAAAGAAGAAGCCAAATAGAAAGATGGTGTATTTAAACTGAGTTGTATAAATAATCACAATAAATGTCAGTGGTCTAGATACCCAAATTAGAAAGCAAATATGGCTAGGCATGGTGACTCACACCTGTAATCCCAGCACTGTGGGAGGCCGAGGCAGGTGGACCACCTGAGGTTAGGAGTTTGAGACCAGCCTGACCAATATGATGAAACCCCGTCTCTACTAAAAATACAAAAATTAGCCAAGCATGGTGGCATGTGCCTGTAATTCCAGCTAACTGGGAGGCTAGACAGGAGAATCGCTTGAACCCGGGAGGCAGAGGTTGCAGTGAGCCAAGATTGTGCCGCTGCACCCCAGCCTGGGCAACAACAGCGAAACTCTGCCTCAGAAAAGAAAAAAAAAAAAAAGCAAATATTGTCAGATTGGATAAAAAAGCAAAACCCCACTATATGCTTTCTATAAAAACCCACTTCAAATATAAAGATACAAATAGGTTAAAAGTGAAAGGAGGGAAAAGATATACCATGCTAACACTAGTCAAAAGAAAGTGACATTCAATCAAAATATAAAACTCATGTGTTTTTCTCTATACTGGCAATGAGGGGTTAGAAAATAAAAATTTGGAAAATATGTATCATTTATGATAGCATAAAAAGTAAAAAGGAATAATTCTAATTAAAGATGTATGAAACCTATACTCAGAAGACTATGAAAGGTTATTGACAAAAATTAAAGATGACTCAAATAAGTGGAGTGATATGCAGTTTATAAGGATTAGATAATATCATAAAACGCTAATTCTCAAATGACCTATAATTTATAATTTAAAGTCATCTCAATCAAAATCCCAAAATGACTTTTGGAACTTCACAATTCTGAACTGTATTTGGAAATGCTAAAGGCCAAAGGATAAAGAACAATGTTGGAAGACTTAGTCTGCCAGATATCAGGCTAACAATCAAGATAGTATAGTATTAGCACAATGAACTAAAACACAGTCCAGTAACAGACCCAAATATATATGGACAACTTATTTATGAGAAAGGTACTATCGTAAAGGCAAAGGACTACCTTTCCAAGAAATGGCACTTGGATGTATAAATACATAGGAAAAGAACAAACTATGACCCCATATGCAAAAATAAATTCCAGGTAGGTTGCAGATCTAAATGCAAAAAGTGGAACCATAGGCCAGGAGCAGTAGCTCACACCTGTAATCCCAGCACTATGGGAGGCCGAGGAGGGGGGATCACTTGAGGTCAGGAGTTCAAGACCAGCC
>NW_012102255.1:449791-489936 GCF_000951045.1 Mandrillus leucophaeus | reverse complement strand
GCCTGAACCAGGGAGGTGAAGGTTGCAGTGAGCCGAAATCGCATCACTGCACTCCAGCCTGGGCAACA
This sequence comes from Mandrillus leucophaeus, assembly GCF_000951045.1. Taxonomy (NCBI): domain Eukaryota; kingdom Metazoa; phylum Chordata; class Mammalia; order Primates; family Cercopithecidae; genus Mandrillus; species Mandrillus leucophaeus. The sequence goes on along the minus strand of NW_012102255.1, from coordinate 489,868 downwards.
GAGTGAGACTCTGTCTTAAAAAAAAAAAAAATGAAACTGTAATTTCCAGAAGATTATGTAAGAGAATATCTTCATGACTGTGGTTGGAAAAAAAACTTTTTAAAAGGACATAGAAAACAACTACATAATCAAGGAAAACAAACTGAAGTTCTAGCCATCAAAGCAAGCAAGAGAGTTACGAGCGAAGCCACAGAGTGGGAATAGATATTTATAATACATATACTGACAAAGGGCTTGCATCCAGAATATATAAAGAACTCCCTAAATAAATATGTCAGATACATACCTCAATAAAAATAAGAAGAAGGATATCTGAATAGGTGGCTCACAAGAGAGGCATCAAATGGACAATAAATATATGAAACGATACTCAATCACACTAGTAGTTAGGGGAATGCAAATGAAAATCACAAGACAGCACGCTAAGTTCACCAGAAAAATCGACAATACTATATGGTCGGTAAGGACATGGAGCAAATGTATCACCCATATACTACTGGTAGAAGTGTAAACTGATAAAATCCCCTTGGAAGGTTGTCATTACCTACTCAAGTTGAACACAGACATATCCTGAGACCAAAAATTCCACTCCAACATACATATGCAGCCTAAATTTGTGTAATACACACCAGTAGATGAAAGAATGTTCATAGCGACACTGCTCACAATAGCTGCAAACCGGAAACAACACAAATGTTCCCTGACAGTGGATGGATAAAGTCATATGTTCATATAGCAGACCCACCAAAGAAAATGAACAAAGTTCAGCCAATGCGACAACATGGATGAATCTAACAAATATAATGGTGGACAGAAGAAGCCAGATACAAAAGAATACAGACTCTACAATTCCACTTACATAACATTGAAAAAAGAGAACTTAAAATGTTTAAGGATGCATACTTGGGTATTTTTCAGAAAATTCAGGATGGTGATTAGCTTTAAAGGCACGAAGGAGCAGTAACCAGCAAGAAGCATAAAGTGGTGATAATTACATAGGTGTTCATTTACAGATAAATCATTGAGCTGTAAATTTTTGTTTTGTGTACTTTACTGAATGTTATGTTAAACTGTGTCATTAGAAAATATAAAGGAGGAGGGTATAGTCAACCAATGTCCACGTTACACAGAGCGGCTACAAGGTTTACAGCAATGAGAACTGATAGCTGGAAGAAGAGCAGTTGGGGTGGACTATAGGGCGCGAAATCAACCGAAGCATACTGAAACAAGAATGGGAGGGAAAGACGTGGAGACATAAACATAGACAACTGCTTGGAAACATTTTGGTATGAAAAGGAGAACAAAGATGAAAGGTGATAGTTGGAAGTGAATGTAGGGTCAGGAGAATATATTTTGGGTTTGTTTGCTTTATGGGAGCTATTAAAGAACGTACTCTGCTAAGAATAAACCATTGGCCAGGCGTGGTGGCTCAAACCTGCAATCCCAGCAGTTTGCAAGGCTGAGGACGGTGGATCACTTGAGGCCGGGAGTTTGAGACTAGATTGGGCAGCATGGCGAAACCCCACCTCTACCAAAAATACAAAAATTAGCCAGGTGTGGTAGCGCATGACTGTAGTCTCAGCTACTCGGGTGGCTGAGGCAGGAGAATTGCTTGAACCCAGGAGACGGAGGTTGCAGTGAGCTGAGATTGCACCACTGCACTCCAGCCTGGATGACAGAGCTAGACCCCGTCTCAAAAAACTAAATTAAATAAAAAGAATAAACCACTGAGAGGGAAAAGATACAAGAGAAAGAAAAGTGCAAGGATGAAACCCTTGAAAAAAGTGAAAAACATCTGTGACGTAGAGCACACAAATGCAGAAATTGACCTTTGTCACAAACAGAGAAAATAGATGAGTCCCCAACAATCATAAACACAGTGCTAGGGGGAGGCATAAAAGAGAAAGGAATTCTAATGCAGAAAAGGGAAGAGAGAAGGCACGGGAAAGCAGAATGTGGGAGGGCATTTCAACTACACCCTGAAGGCTGGAAACATTTCAATAGGTAGAGAGTAAGAAGGGAACATTTTGGGGATGGAGGGCTGCATAAACCAAAGCCAGTTCTTCAAAGAGAAATGAAAGTGGATTATAAATTTATGAAGTAGCAACTGGAGAGTGGTCTGCATGCCTACAGATAAGATTTGTAACAGGAGAAGAGTGAGGCTGGGTACAGTGGCTCACACCTGTAATCCCAGCACTTTGGGAGGTCAAGGTGGGTGGATTACGAGGTCAGGAGTTCAAGACCAGCCTGGCCAACATATTGAAACCCTGTCTCTTTCCTAAAAATACAAAAATTAGCCGGGCATGGTGGAGCACGCCTGTAGTCCCAGCTACTTTGGAGGCTAAGGCAGAAGAATTGCTTGAACCCGGGAGGCGGAGGTTGTGGTGAGCTGAGATGGCACCACTGCACTCCAGCCTGGGTGACAGAGCAAGACTCCATCTCAAAAAAAAACAAAAAACAAAAGACAGGAGAAGAGTGTGAAACTAGTCTCGAACGTTAGTTTGACAGAAATTGTGGATGACTTGAGACATTGGTCTTTATCCTACGGGCATTAAATAGCTACTGTAAATTACTCAGGGAGGGAAAAAAAGATACAATTTACTTAGTCTTTCCAATTTTCTTTTTTGAAGAAGGGTACTCTTTCCCAAGTAGAATGAAGCTTGGATTAGGGACTAAGACAGGGGAGGGCGACTGGACAGAAAGAACCTTTAGAAAACTAGTAACATCTGTGGATGATAACGAGAACCTGAACTATGATTCACTGTATCTTCCCCTGGAACATTCCATTTACAGTGTTAATCTCACACTTTTATCATTGTTGATCAACTCTGACATGTCACATTTAATGCAAAGAAAACTTCAGGTTACCAAAAGAAGAATAAAGTTCTGTTAAATACATCAAAGGATTGAAAAGTATTATTTGGTCTTAAAATAGAATTGTTTTTGACACTTTGGGAAATTAGGACATTCAAAAGCAGCTGTGTGTACAGGGGAATTTACAAAGTCACAGTATGCCTAGGAAAGATACACACTCAGAAACATTCTGAGAAGACCGTAAGCTTTCATCTATGGCTGATCCCTAGGCTCAGAGCAAGCCTGGTTAAATGGGAAAAGAATGTCCCAGCACAGAGCCAATCTGAAAACACTGGGAGAGGTGGGCTGTTCTCTCTCTCTCCCCCCACTCGCCTCCACCTTTGGAGGGGAGTGGGGGGTATTTGTTTTCAGCTCTGGGAATTCAAGGAAATCTCTGTCAAACATTAGCTGAACATGAGCTAACAGAACGCAGACTTCAATAATCACACATGACATGGAATAGTCTTCGCAAAAATAGTTTCAAAAAGTCTCAACACAAAAGGACTACTGCAGCCTTCAATAGTAAAATAAGACAGCAAATCCTAGGAAAGAAGAGTTAAAGATTTCCAGAGTAATCACATGATAGTGAAATGCTCAATTTTCAACAACAAAATAACGAGGAATACAAGGAAACAGGAAAACATGCTCACTCAAAGGAATGGAATAAGCTGACAGAAACTATGCTTGAGAAACCACAGACATCAGACTTACTGGGAAAGACTTTTAAATGACTGTCTTAAATACACTCAAAAAGCCAAGAGACAAACATGGACAAACAACTAAAGAAAATCAGGAAAACACATTATAAAAAGAAACTAAACAGAAATTGTGGAGCTAAGAAGTATAACAACTGAAACAAAAAATCTACTAAAGGTGTTAAAGAGCAAATTTGAGTAGGCAGAAAAAAGAATTGGTGAACTTTAAGAAATGACAATTAAAATGATCAAGTCTGAGGAGCAGAAAGAAGAAAGAATGAAGAATAACCATTTGATCCAATAAGTCTATTTCTGGGTATATCCTTAAAATAATTGAAACAGGGTCTCAAACAGATACTTGTATGCCAATGTTCACAGCACAAATATTCATAACAGTCAAAAGAAACAACCCCAATGTCAGTCAATAGATGAATGGATAAAGTTTGGTAATATACATACAATGGAATATTATTCAGTCTTGAAAAGAAATTTTGACACATGCTACAACAAAAAGAACCTTGAAAATATTATGCTAAGGGAAATAAGCCAGACACAAAAAGACAAGTATTGTTTAATTCCACTTATATCAGATATCTGAAATAGGCAAATTTATAAAGACAGAAAGTTGAATAGAGGTTACCAGGGGTTGGCAGGGAGGGGAATGGAGATATTATTTAATAGGTACAGAGTTTTTGTTTGAGATGATCAAAAACTTCTGAAAACGGATAATGTTAAGATTAACATTATGAACGTAGTTATTACAGATAAACTGTATACTTAAAATGTTATAATAGTAAATTTTGTTATATATATTTTACCAGAATAAAAAAAAGTACAAAAAAGAAAAAGAAAAAAGATGTATAAGAGAAAAGCACCCAAATACTCACCAGTTCTAGCTGCTCACCAGCAGATGCAGCTTTGCCAATATCTGCATTGTCATGGGAAAATGGTCTTTTGGCAGTTTCACCCACCCCAGAATCTTCACCTGTTGTAATCCAAGAATTCTGCATGTTTCCCTAAAACAAAAAGTGCCAGTAATTGCAACTGAATTCAACTTTAAATAAACATGCATACTTTACCAATAGAATACTGATTCTTTTCTTTTTAAATAAAACTTTATTAGAAATCTTGATCTTAAATTTAGACATTGAGAATTAAATTCCAGGAGAGTCAATCTTTCTCAAACTATAAATAAGAAATAGAGTGGTTCCACTGTTTAACTTAACATTTCTTTTTCATAATCTATATGGCCAAAAATCTTAAATCAAAAGACATGACATTTAGAGACAAAAAACATAGATTTAAGACCCTACGCTGCTGATCACTAGTTAACTGATGTTGGAAAATCACCAAACTCTCTACTTTAGCTTAGTTTTTTCAGCCTAATGTGCATCATAGGGTTAACATCAAGATCCAATAAGGTACTATGTCTAGAAACCTTTTAGAGTCATTAATTTAGAGTCATTCATTTATTCTTTGGATTATATGTGCAAAATTGAGAAAAAGGCATAAGCACAAAACTTCATGTGACTAAAATCCAGGAATCTCTGAATATTTTTAACCTCTGTAGGAAAATGTTGTAAGATCTATAACACTGCATTTCAATCTGTTTCCAGGCATTAAGAGCAACTATTTATTTGCCTCATAACCCAAATTCATGCTCCCCAATAAAAACTGAGTATCTAACATTAGGGTATAAAATGCCAGCTGAAGAGTATTCACAACCATAGGCCTAATTCAATCATTTGATAAGATTACTCACTGTCAGACATAGAAAAGATCTTAGAAATCAACCAAGTCAAACTCTCACTTAATAGACATGGAAGAGAGAGAGCAAAATGATTGCGATTGCTAGTACTGGGCTAAGCAGCCATGTTTCACACACATGGTTTTATCATTCTACTCTGCCTTCCTCTTCCTCCTGCCAGTAGTCTCCTCTCTTCCTGAGAAAATGAAAACTGACTGATTTTGCTACCATAGGGTAAACCAAACTAGCATCTAGAATTAGGAGAGATGATTATGGATGGAGTATATGAAATCATGAGGAACAGAAGTTGCTACGTTCTGTTCTGGATTCCTACTATGAACAAAGGCATTCAAATTAGGGTGACCAGCCACATCCTTTGATTTCCGGAGCCCTCTAGGAACTCTGGCACAATCAAAGCTAATACATTACATTGAATTCACATATGGTTCAAATATGTACCTTTCTCTGTCCAAATATAAACCATTCAAGAAAGAAAAAGATCTTTTGCATCCAACAGCAGCTGGTAGAATTTGTTTCCTCTCTAAATATAGTTTCGTTTTTGAAATAAAACCAAGAGATTAACAAACAAATTATGACATTGGTACAGAGAAAGCGAAATGCAGTGTCTTAGATTTGATGCTGAAGTGGGACATTGGCTTTCTTCTTGGAAGTGTGACTTTTCGTTGTATATGGTTGTGAATACCGATTCTTCTCTGTGATGAAAAGAAAAAGCATATGCTTCTACACTACAGGATCTCCATGGTGATAAGAGTATCTTTTTGTATGCTATTAAGATGACTGTTGGCTGGAGTCCATGATTAGAAGATTAGAACTTGTAGCCCCACTCTCCCACCTCAAGAGGGGAAAGGACTGGAGATTGACTTAATCACCAACAGCCAATGATTTAACCAATCATGCCTATGTAATAAAACCTCCATAAAAATCTTATATGATGAAGTTCAGAGAATTTCTGCATTGGTGAATGCATCCACATGCCAAGAGGGTGGTGTACCCAAACTCCACAGACAGAAGCTCTTCTACCTGGGACCAGCCTGGACCTGTGCCTCTTCAATTGGCTGTTCATTTATATCCTTTATATAATAATAAACCAGGAATAGCAAGCAGAGTGTTTCCCTGAATTTTGCGAGCCATTATAGCAAATTATCACAAATTATTGTAGGAACCCCCAATTTACAAACAAATCAGACAGAATTGTGGATAACCAACAGACCTACTATTTGCAGTTGGTATCTAAAGTAGCAGGTAGTCATGTGGGACTAAGCCCTTTACCTGTGGGTCTGATACTAACTGTGTAGTGAGTGTCAGAATTGAATTGAATCACTGGACACCTAGTTGGTATCGACAGAGAAATGGAGAATGGCCAGGTGTAGAAGACAATAGTCCCAAACATTTGGTGTCAGAAGCGTTATGAGAAAAAGGAACAGTTTTTTCCCTTCAATGTCCTACATTATTCTGATCTTCTGCCTTTCCGAAAGATAAATATTTATCTTTAGTAAAAAGAAACAGTGCATGTGCAGTGATAAACAGAATTGACATGCAGCCTGCATGCCAGGGATTCAAAAAGGAAGAAGAGTAGGCACTGTGACAAACCACAGAGAGGTGTACTATCCCAAGGAAGCAGCCGCTACTCAATTCCAGTCAATCATCGCCATGTGGGAGTGAAAATTCATATTACCAGATACCTGGTCCTTCATATGAAACATTATTAAATACTGGCTCAAAATTTATCAAACAAACCAAACATGCCTGAGTTGAATTTAGTGTACCCATTGTTAGTTGCAACCTCTGTCACCCTCTCAACATTCAATGTAGTAAGCAGCCCAATGATCTGGGGAATTTATGTGCACAAGAAGGATTAAAATACTTATATTAATTTAATCCAACAAATAATTATTGAACACTTGCTAAGGGCCAAAGGATATGGTAGTAGTCACAAGAGAGGACAGGTCCCCAAACACTGAACTATACTGCAGTGTCACATCATGCTAGAATGTGGTAAACTACATTCACCTAAAGTAGTACTCTGAATTCTATTTCATATTCTTCTGGAAGTTCAGTTTAGTGCAAACATTTGTGTAACACCTACGGTGTTCAGACACTGTGCTAAGACCCTGGAGGACAAAAATGAGCAACATCAATCTTAGCTCCAAGGAGTTTACAGTTTAATAAGGGAGACACACAGCTAGGCAGGTCCTTTCGATATAATAATGTGAGTGCTAGGCTAAAGGTGTGCACAGGGGCCTCTGCCAAAACACAGGAGGGATACTAAGGGTACCCAGAAATCCAAGGAAGGTTTTCTAGAAAAAAATTGACACTGGTGTGATACGTTGAAGGATGAGTAAGGGTAAGCTAGATGGAAAGGGCATTCTAAGAAGAGAGAACCTCATGACAAATGTCACAGGGGTATGGAATAGCATGGTGCCTGCAGGGGGGTCTTAGACAATTCAACATTACTAGAGGTCAAAATATAAGGTGATGAATGTCAGAAGATGAAGCTAAAGAATCAAGTAAGGGACTTGAGAGTATACCACACCATGGAATGAGTCTGCACTTGATTCTCCAGGTAGGGCCAAATCCCCTAAGATATTATTGCATTTAAAGTTGTTTTTGAGATCAGTGAAGGAGGGTGGTACTAATGTTCTATGGAGAAACTGGAGGAAGCATGGAGACCACAGATTGCTGACTTACGATATAAAATATTATCATTCTTTGGAAAGAAGTGCTAGTCTAATGGATATTTTGTTCTTTCACACATAGCTTTAAAAAACTTGAATGCTACTTAACCAAGATTTTTTTTTTAAATCTAAGTACGTTAAATCCCTGAAGATCATTCAAGACCTTTGATTTCTTAACTGGACGGGGTGGGGGGTGGTGGTAAGAGAGGGGATGAAAACAAACATGAAAAAAAATTGGCCCAGAAATTTTCTCCTTAAAAAAAAAATCCTAGATCTTTAAAGGAGGACACATGACAAAATGTCGAATAAATAACTTGTTTTTGTATTATTGTGATTTTGTGAACTCTAGAGAAAAGCTTTCCATGAGGAAATATTTTATGAGAAGGGAAAGTGATGAAAAATCAGGACAGCAATGAAATATACTTTGAATGGCTTGCTTCTTTAACTTCTAGGTCAAAAACTAGACCAAAAGTTGAAAGTCTTGCAGGCTACCATCCAGGTCCAGGGCTACAAGCAGGAGGCAATAAAAAGGAGGTTCTTCTCTTTTCTGCCAGGGAAAACTTCTATCCTCTGCAAACAAAGATGGTTTGGTTCACTGTCGACGAGCTCTTCCTAATTTACGCAGAAAAGCCGTATAATTTAAGGTTCTACTGGGTGTATTTAGAGATTTAGACAGTCCTGGGTTTGAGTCCCTGCTCTGTGACATTAGGCCAATTACTTAGGTTACTTAACAGTTGTGTACCTTAATTTACGCCTCTGAAAACAGATAATAACACCCGCCTTGTGTGGCTATCGCAAATCTGAAGTAATATAATGTAAATAAAGTGTTTGATGCAGTGCCTGGCACATTATAACCACACAGTCATCAATAAACGTTAGTTATTACTGTATGTGATGGTTAATACTGACTGTCAACTTAATTGGATTGAAGGATGCAAAGGATAGATCCTGGGTATGTCTGTGAGGGTGCTGCCAAAGGAGATTAACATTTGAGTCAGTGGGCTGGGGAAGGCAGACCCACCCTTAATCTGGGTGAGCACCATCTAATCAGCTGCCAGCAAATACAAAGCAGGGAGAAAAACGTGAAAAGGCTAGACTGGCTTAGCCTCCCAGCCTACATCTTTCTCCCGTGCTGGATGCTTCCTGTCCTTGTACATCAGACTCCAGGTTCTTCAGCTTTGAGACTCGGACTGGCTTCCCTTGCTCCTCAGCTTGCAGACGGCCTATTGTGGGACTTTGTGATTATGTGAGTTAATACTACTTAGTAAACTCCCCTTTATACATATCTATCCTATTAGTTCTGTCCTTTGAGAGAACCCTGACTAATAAACCATATAAATGTTTCAATTATCTTTTTTAAAAGGCATTATGAAACACTGAAAATCTACGGTGAAATCAGCAAATTTCAATACAGCAAGGGAAGATTTAGCGTCAATATTTTAATTGACTCATTACAAAAACCCCATCCCCCCAAAAGAAGGTATTTCTTGACTTTTTTTATATTTAAGATATCCTAAATACTTTTATTCATGTTATAACTTCTGCCACAGCACAATGCACGTGTTGCTGAAATGTCTTGTTTTTTGTTCATCTTGTTTTTATTGAGGCAAGGTCTCACTCACTGTTGCCAAGGCTGGAGTGCAGTGGCGTGATCAGGGCTCACTGCAGCCTTGACCTCCTGGGATCCTTTGACCTCAGTCTCCAAAGTAGCTGGGACCACAGGTGTGCACCAGCAGGCTTGGCAATTTTTTTTATTTTTTTTATTTTTTGGAGAGATGGAATCTCACTATGTTGCCCAGGCTGGTCTGGAACTCTTGGGCTCAAGTGATCCATCCACTCACATGATCATCCTTCCAAACTGCTGAAATTGCATGCATAAGACGCTGTATCTGGCCTTGAAAAGTTTCAATTCACTTACACAGGTAAAATGTGGGGGTAACAATTCGACAACAACAAATAACAGGAGACTAACATTAAAATAGATATCAAGGTCATCTGGCATATCTGCAGTAATCATTTCAATATCTGCATTACATTTAGCTCACATGAATGTTTAAAAAAACAACAAAACCTCTCTAAAACCTTATCCTTCCTATGATTCTGACTGTAGTTTTGTTTAGCACATTTTCTTTGCTCATGCAGCAAGGCATGTGTGCTCTTACCATCATTTCCTTCCCCTTTTGCATTACTCATTTCTCTTGCCCTCTGATTCACTCGTCTGCCTAATTTCCTTTCTCACTTCACTTCCCTCTCTTCCACTTCTTGGCCGTTATATAAATACTGAAGACTATGAATAATTGAATCACTGCTTGCTAAGTGACTACATATTTGGAAGAAAAGCAAATGAATATTTTTAAAATAAGCTACTTCTAAGTATTTCATATATGGTGATATCTTCTTCAAATTGACATTAAAATAATAAGCAACTAAGATGGAATTTTTACCATTAATAATTATATAAATCTTCAGGAAAAAGTTATATAGTGAGGAGAAGAGAATTGATCACAAACTTAAATGCAACTGCAGAAAATTAAACTGAAATACTAATTAGCCCACTTCATTTATCAGAGTTAATACACTCCTATACACTGCAGAAAATTAAACTGAAATACTAATTAGCCCACTTCATTTATCAGAGTTAATACACTCCTATACTTCTCAATAGCAGACTCTAACATATACAACTCCAGGATTAAAAACAAGCTATCAATTCAGGTTAAAAAAAAAAAAAAGACTTCAAAAATGAAAATTAGAGGATATCTCAGTCAAACATCAAGACTTTCATGTTTTCTTAACAGCTGATTTACTAATGACGACAAAGTCAAAACCACCAAAGTAAACTGCAAAATGAAGCTGGAATAGGCAAGCATGAAAACTTCCGCATGGAAAGTTGCATTTGTCTCAAAAAGCAGAAGAAGCTGTGACTATATCTTACAGAAAAACAGTTTTTAAAAGTTTAAGACAAAAGTACTCTAATAAGTCATAAGAAAGTGGTTTAAGCACTATTTAAAAGTCACCACAATAATTCTCTGTCACAGAATTATAGGGATAATCTGACCCAACGTTCTTCAAACTCTGGGCCACTGACATTAGAATCACTTAGGCAACTTGATAAAAGTTTAGATTCCCAGGGGCCAACCAGACCAAGTGAATCAGACTCACAGGGCCTGGAGTCCAGGAATTTGCATTGAAAACTCCTGGTATACGTTAATCTTCTCAAAATAACAATAAAGAAATAAAGGACATATGGGATTAAGCTATGTAAAGTCTTCTAAAATTACTTGCTAAGCACCAGCCTTCTTAGGGACAATGGGAAGACTAACATTTTGATTCTTGGACCCTAAGGCCAATGTTCTTTCTGCTATATCATGCTGCTAATTAGACTTCTCAGATTTCAGATATCAAGGACAATTTAGAGAAATCCAGCAGAAATCTAAGCTAAGGTTCTGAATGGTTTCTAGACTCAGCAAAGTCCTTCCTGTATAACACATTTCCTGCTTTCAGACCTGCTCTTTCCATATGGTAAGGCAAAAATGGTACGCTCAGGAAACCACAGCAAATATTACGAGATCATTTCACTTGAGAATTCATTCTACCACAGTGAAATCTGGTATTTGAGGTCTCAAACAGGTACTAACATAGTACTTTGGCCACACTTCAAGGAGAAAAACTAAGCAGCTAAGAAGGCGGGGAGAGAGGGCAGAAGGGAATATTCACACTAAATAAAATGTATGATTTAAAAGAATGCTCACAGATGCATCCAGAAGTGTTTGTTCCCTTAGTGTCTCCTCCTGTCTTTGAGATTTCAGCTCTTGCTGGAGGCTTTCATTTTCAAGCACAACTGCTTGTATTTTATTTTTCAATCCAGAGAGTTCCTCCTATAATAAGCAACATCAAATACATTAAGCATTATTAAGCAGTGTTTTTATTTGTTGATTAGAGGACCCAGCATGATATAAAGTATGGAAGACTTATGTTCTCCTTTTCCTGAAATATAATTATATTTAGACAAACAAGGCAACCTAAACATTAGCTAGATACCGAAGAGAAGGCTAAGGTATATAGTAATGGGCCTGCTGGTGGCATATCACAAAAGTGTGTCGTTTCTGACAATTTCCTTTTCTCCAAGAAATCAAGGCTCAAAGAAAAGCCTTAATTAAAAGAGTTATCCAAGAGATTTTAAAGAAGTAGACTCTGAAAAATGAGTTAAGACATATTATGACTAATGATCAAATACCATCAACTTGTTAAAAACTGATGGAAGATTAAATAGAGGGAGGCTCTGAGACAGAAAGGCATAGACAGGTGTGATGATTACCTATGAAATGGTAGCCAGATAGGAGAGAATTATAGTAAAACATTTCATGGAGAATTCTGAAAGAGTATTTCCTTGGCCTCACAGGATGTAATGTAAAGAATTAACAAATCAATAACAATTAAAATTACAGGATGTAACATAAGAAATTACAGGTCAACAATAATTAGAATAGCTATTGAGTGGACCTCAGTCGCTGGAAAAACAATTCAATAACATCAATATATCAATCATATAATACTTAACCTAATATTCATTACTAGTGTAATCACAAGCTATTGTACAACATGTGAAAATTCCCCTCAATTATTATTATTTTTAAACCCAAAGCTATAATAAAAGCTGAAATTAAAAAAATATTGTGGACTTTCATTTTTCAGTCTGGAATGTAATGAGCTTGGAACAGCTCACTCCCATCTTCACAACAGGAAAAACGTTGAACAAACTGGAAATCAACATCTCTTCTTAGATTCATCAGATAATTGAGTCACAGGGAAAACTGCTGCCCCAAAATTGACGAGACAAGTGGTCGCTGAGACACAGAATTTACAGGAGGAAATCAGAAACCTCTGGAGGAGGTAGAAAGTCTAAACTGTAATTGATGACTTGCTGGAAGCTCAGTGTCAACAAGTTTGAGAGTTAAAAATTCCGGGCTGGGCGCAGTGGCTTAGGGCTGTAATCCCAGCACTTTCGGAGGCCAAGGTGGGCGGATTACAAGGTCAGGGGTTCAAGACCAGCCTGGCCAATATGGTGAAACCCCATCTCTACTAAAAATACAAAAATTGGCCGGGTGTGGTGGCGGCGCCTGGAGTCCCAGCCACTTGGAGGCTGAGGCAGGAGAATGGCTTGATCCTGGGAGGTCGAGGTTTCAGCGAGCCGAGATCACGCCACTGCCCTCCAGCCTGGGTGACAGAGCGGGACTCTGTCTCAAAATAAATAAATAAATAAATTCCAGGAAGACCCAGTCATAGGAGGACTGCCCTGCTTCCCCAGTTTTATCTCCAGGACAGTGCCAGATTTTCACAGTAAAAACTAGAGAAAAATCCCCTTATGCAACCTAAAGAAAGAAGAAAAGCAGCCAGTTTGAAATATGCTCAGCACGTTGTGTTCCTTGTCACAGGCCTGACTCGAGGGAAACGACTTTACCAGAGCCGAACTGACTGGGGGGCTGCCGTCACCTAACTGGCCTAAATAAAGAAATCCAGCTCCAGCCCCCTCTTGCATTCAGTGTGGGAGAAGGGGCCTCCGGCTTCCTCTAGCCTTCCCGTCTACCTTAAAGGGCAGGGGAGACTGAGAAGCACTTGTGAATGTCACAGCCCAAGGCAAAGGCTTATTAAAAGACTCAGATCTAGTCATAGGCCTATCGAACGCTTCCCTCTACTCCCACATCTAACGACCACATCACTAGGGCTCCTGTACACTAACAGAGAAATTCAACAGAAAGAACTGCATATCTCAGACTATATTTAGGAAGAATTCACTAGGGTAATGAAGAGACAACAGAAGAGACAAGACCAGGACATGGAAGGAAATTTCAGCCTCTGACATGTATAGTGACAGCAAACACAGCCTAGCTTCTAGCCAGATAACCATAAAAGCTCATGCTAAATGCCTACTTATCTCAGTTCCTTTTACCAAATATGTCATGTCCAGCATTCATCAAACAATTACAAGACATGCTAAAAGACTGAAACACAGTTTGAAAGGATTTAACAAGCATCAGAAACAGTCTCAGATAAAGCAGAGATGTTAAAATTATCAGAGCAGGAATTTAAAATAATTATAATTAAGGCCAGGCACGGTGGCTCACGCCTGTAATCCCAAGCACTTTAGGAGGCCAAGGTGGGAGGATCACCAGACCAAGGTGTTCGAGACCAGCCTGACCATCATAGTGAAACCCCACCTCTACTAACAATGCAAAAAAAATTCGCCAGGGGTGGTGGTGCATGCATGTAATCTCAGCTACTTGGGAGGCTGAGGCAGGAGAATCGCTTGAACCCAGGAGGCAGAGGTTGCAGTGAGCCGAGATCACGCCACTGCACTTGAGCCTGGGTGACAGAGTACGACTCTGTCTCTAAATAAATAAATAAATAAATAAATAAATAAAATAATTATGGTTACTATGCTAAGGTCTCTAATAGAGAAAACAGACTATATGCAAGAACAGCAGAGCAATATAAGTGGAGAGATGGAAACTCTATGAAAAAGATGAAAAGAAAATGCTCAAAATAAAAAAACTATTAACAGACATGAAGAATGCCTTTGAAAGGCTCATCAGTAGATTGGACGTAGCTGAGGAATGCATTAGTAAACTTTAAGAATTGTGAATAAGAATTTCCAAAAAAGAAATGCAATAAGGAAAAAAACTGAAGACAGAAAAATTATACGAGAACTACAGTACAATTACAAATGGTGTAATAAATACATACATACAACAGGAACACAAAAAAGGAAAGAAAGGAAAAGAAGAAATATTTCAGTCAATAATGACTGAAAAATTTCCTGAATTAATGACAGGCACCAAACCACAGATCTAGGAAGCTCACAGAACACCAAGCAGGATAAATACCACCACAAAATACACTGAAGAATATCATATTCATACTGCAGAAAATCAAAGACAAAGAGAAAAATCTTAAAATAAGCCAAAGTAAACAAACAAACAAAACCGCAAAATCAGGCTGGGCGCGGTGGTTCATGCCTGTATTCCCAGCATACAGGGAATGTATGCCTTGGGAGGCCGAGGCAGGCAGATCACATGAGGGTCAGGAGTTTAAGACCAGCCTGGCTAACATGGTGAAACCCTGTCTCTACTAAAAATACAAAAATTAGCCAGGCATGGTGGTGGGCACCTGTAATCCCAGCTATTCAGGAGGCTGAGGCATGAGAATTGCTTGAACTCAGAAGGCCGAGATTGCAGCGAGCCAAGACCTCGCCACTATACTCCAGCCTGTGTGACAGAGCGAGACTCAGTCTCAAATAATAATAATAATAAAACAAAAATCAAACAAACAAAAAAACAAAAACCTTACCTATAAAGAAGGAAGGATAAGAATTACCTGGAATACTTTTCAGAAGCCATGCAAACAGGAAGAGAATAAAATGAATCTAATATTTAAAGTGTTAAAAAAAAAAAAAAACCCCACCAACCTAGAATTCTGGATTCAGCAAGATTAACCTTCAAAAGAGAAAGAAAAATATTTTCTTAGACCAACAAGAATTGATGGAATTTATTGCTAGCATATATGCCTCGCAAGAAATGTTAAAAAAGTTCTTCAGAAAGGAGAAAAGATGATAAGGTGAGAAACTGCCATCTACATAAAAAAAAAAAGAGTATTAAAGAAGGAGTAAATGGATAGAAAATATTTTCTTATTAATTTATTAGACAGATGACACTTTGTGTTCAACATCATAATTGCAATAGTGTTTGTAGTAATTGTAGTTTATGGATAACTGAAATTAATGACAGAAATATTATAAAGGATGAGAGAGGGCTTGGGAATTCTGTCATAAGGAATTTGTACTATTCAAGAAGTGGCACAGGGTTACTTGAAAGTAAAGTTAGTTATAAATATTTACTGCAAACTCTAAGGCAACCAGTAAAGAAAAAAAAAGACGAAGAAGTACAATTGATCAACTGATATGTTAAGACAGGAGAAAAATGCAATCATACAAAAATTAGCTGGTTGTGGTGGCTCACGCCTGTAGTCCTAGCTACTAGGAAGGTTGAGGCACAAGAATTGATTGAACCCAGGAGGCAGAGGTTGCAGTTGGCCAAGATGGTGTCACTGCACTGCAGTCTGGGCAACTGAGAGAGACTCTGTCTCCAAATATAAAAAATAATATGCAATCATATAAAATGCTCAATCAAAGTTACAGAAGGGACAGGTGCTGTGGCTCACACCTGGTAAGTGCAGCACTTTGGAAGGCTGAGGTGGGAAGATCACTTGAGGCCAGGAGTTTGACACCAGCGTGGGCAACATAGTGAGACTCCATCTCTGCAAAAAACATAAAAATTAGCCAGCCATAGTGGCGCAAGTCTGTAGTCCAAGCTACTCGGCAGGGAGGAGGTGGGAGGACTGCTTGAGCCCAAGAGTTCTAGGCTATAGTGAGCTTTGATTACATCACTGCCTAGGTAACAGGGCAAGGCTCTATCACTTTTAAAAAGAAAAAAAAGCCAGAGAAGACAGAAAAAGAGTGAAAATTTTTTAAAGAAACAAAAAATAAAGACAATGAAAATAATAGTAACAAATATGTTATACATTGATCCAATCATAACAATAATCTCTTTAAATATAATGGTCTGAATATACCAAGTAAAAAATAGAGGCTGTCAGAGTGGTTAAAAAAAGAAGAACAACAAACTATATGTTGTCTACAAGAAGCCTATAATAGCCGGGCAAGGTGGCTCACATCTGTAATCCCATTACTTGGGAGGCTGAGGTTGGAGGATCCCTTGAGCCCAGGAGTTCAAGACCAGCCTGAGCAATATAGTGAGACCCCATCTCAAGACCAGCCTGAGCAATATAGTGAGACCCCATCTCTAACCAAAAAAAAAAAAAAAAAAATCTCAAAACAAAAAAAAAAGCCAACTATAAATACAAAGACACAGATAGATTAAAAATAAATGAATGAAAAAAACATATCATGTTAACACTAATCAATAGAAAGTTGGAGTAGCAATATTAATTTTAGACAAAGCAGATTTCAGACCAATGAAAATGATCAGGGATACAGAGGTACATTACATAATGATAAAGAGGTCAATTCACCAAGAAGATGTAACAAGTCTTAATGCATACCTGCTTAATAAAAGGGTATCAAAATGTATGAGGCAAAGGAAAATAGATGAATCCACTATTACAGTTGGAAGTTTCAACATCCCCTGTCAGAAATGATAAAAATCACAAAGGACACAATTGAAATGGACACCAGCATCAATCAACTGGATCTAAGTGACATTTACAGACTACTTCATTCAAGACCAGCAGTACACACGTTTTCTTCAGGCTCACACAGAACAGTCACCCAGGCAGACTACAATGTACAAACCTTCACGAATTTAAAGGAATCGGAAAGTATGCGGTCAGACAACAATGGAATTAAACCAGAAATCAGTAACAGAACGACAGCTGGGAAACTCCCCAAATACCTGACGATGACACAACACTCTTCTAAATGACACACATGAATCCAAGACGTATCAAAATCCATTCAGAAATATTTTCAACTAAGTAAAAATTAAAATACAACTGATAAAAAGCTATGTACTTATTAAAAGGATGCAGCAAAAGGAGTGCAAAAAAATTAGAAAAGAAGAAAGACTTCAAATAAATAATCTAAGCTTCTACTTTAGAAGTTGAAAAACCAACAGCAAATTAGTTCTAGAGTAAGCAGAAAAGAACATATAGTAAAAATCAGAGTGAAAAAATGAAATTAAAAATAGAAAATCACTAGAGAAAAACAACAAAATCAAAAGTTGGGTCTTTGAAAAGATGAATAAAATTGATAAGACTCTATACAAGCTAACTAAGAAAAAAAAAGAGAAAATACCAATTAGATTCTATCATATACTAAGATCAGAAGTGAAAACGGGGCTATCACTACTGATCCCATGAACATTAAAAGGATAATAAAGAAATGTTTAAAAAACAGGATAACAAAGAAATACTATGAACAACTCCATGATCATGAATTTAGTCACGTAGATGAAATGCACCAATTCTTTATAAGACACAATCCATGAAAACTCACAGAGGGAAGAATAGATAATCTGAAGAAATCTATATTTATCAAGAAAATTAAATCAACAATTAGCAACCTTTCAAAACAGAAAGCACCAGGTCCAGATAAGTTCACTAGTGAATTGTACCAAATATTTAAGAAAGAAATTATACCAATTATCTATAACATATTTCATAAAATTCAAGAAGAAGTATTTGCTAACTTATTTTATGAGGCCAGCATTAACCTAATACCCAAACCAAGTGAAAACAAGTGGAAAATTACAGATCGATATCTCTAGTGAACGTAGATGAAAAAATCCTCAACAAAATACTGGCAAATCAAATCCAACAATGTAAAAAAGAATTCTACACCAGGATAAAGTAAGATTTATTCTAATTACACAACATTGGTTCGACATTTGAGGATCAGTTAATGTCACATCAACAATGTAGAGAAGAAAAATCATAATTTTAACCGTAGATGCAGGAAAAGCATTTGACAAAATGCGGCAGCCATCTATGATAAACACAGATGGTCCCTCAGTTGCGATGGTTTGACTTATGATTTTTTTGACTTTATTATGCTGCAAAAGCAATATGCATTCAGTAGAAACCATAATTCAAGTTTCAAATTTTGATATTTTCCCAAGCTAGCAATATGCAGTATAATATTCTCTCATGATGCTGGGCAGCAGCAGTGGCAGTGAGCTGTAGCTCCCAGTTAGCCGTGCAATCACAGGCGTAAACAACCAATATTCTATAGTATATTAAATGCATTTTCAACTTACAACGAGTTTATCAGGACACAATCCCACTGTAAGTCGAGAGGCATCGATACTCTCAGTAACTAGGAATAGAGGGAAACACTCTCAACTTGATAAAGAACATCTACAAATAACCTATAGCTAACATACTTTATGGTAAGAAAGTAGTTTCCCACTAAGATCAAGAACAAGGCAAAGATGGCCCCTCTCACAACCATTCAACATCATTCCAAAAGTCTTAGCTAATGCAATAAGACAATTAAAAAAATAAAATCTGGCTGGGCACATTTGTTAAAGCCTATAATCTCAACACCTTGGGAAGCCTACGCAGGAGGACTGTTTGAGCCCAGGAGTTCAAGACCAGCCTGGGCAACATGGTGAGACCTCAACTCTACAAAAAGTAATAATAATAAAACAATAGCCAAGCATGATGGTGTGCATCTGTGGTCCCAGCCACCAGGGAGGCTGGGGTAGGAGGATCACTTGAGCCCAGGATGTCAAGGCTACAGTGAGCCATGATCATGCCACTGCACTCCAGCCTGTACAACAGAGCAAGACCCTATCTCAAAATAATTAATTAAGAAAAATAAATGAAAAATGTAAAAAACACAAAATCTAAACATATTGGAAAGGAGAAAATAACACTGTCTTTGTTTGCAGATAATATGCTCGTTGATGAGGAAAATCCCAAAGAATCAACAAAAAATGCTGGAACTAATAAGTGACTTATACCAAGGTTGCAGAATACAAGGTCAATACACAAAGTCAATTGTTTTCTTCTATATTAGCAATAAATCATTGGAATTTGAAATTAAATACATAATACCATTTACACTAAAAAATAAAATAGGTAGCTAGGCACAGTTCCTCATGCCTGTAATCCCAGCACTTTGGGAGGCCGAGGCGGGTGGATCATGAGGTCAGGAGTTCGAGACCAACCTGGCCAACATAGTGAAACCCCATCTCTACTAAAAATACAAAAATTAGCCAGGTGTGGTGGCACATGCCTGTAGTCCCAGCTACTCGGGAGGCTGAGGCAGAAGAATTGTTTGAACCCAGGAGGCAGAGGTTGTAGTGAGCCGAGACTGCACCATTGCACTCCAGCCTGGATGACAGAGCAAGACTGTGTCTCAAAAATAAAATAAAATAAAATAGGTATAAATCTCACAAAATTTATAGAAGATCTATTTGAGGAAAACCATAACACTGATTAAAGTAATCAAAGAAGATCTAAGTAAATAGAGATATTCCATGTTCATGGATAGCAATATTCAATAGTATCAAAATGCCAGTTATTCCCAACTTGATCAATAGATCCAACACAATTCCAATCCAAATCCTATTTTGTGGATATCAACAAACTGATTCTAAAGTTTACAGGGAGACAAAAAAGTCCCAGAATACTCATCACAATATTGAAGAAGAACAAAATTGGAGTCCTGATATTACCCAACTTCAAGACTTAATATAAAGCTACAGTAATCAAGATAGAGTGATACTGGCAAAAGAATTGACAAGTAAATCAATGGAACAGGATAGCCCAGAAATAGACCCCAAAATATGGACAACTGTCCTTCAAACATGATCTAAATGTAAAATAAACAATTATAAAATACCTAGAAGAAGAAAGGAGAAAATACAGTGAACTTGGATTCGGTAATAAATTTTAAATGCAAAGTTAAAAGTACAATCTATGAAAGAAAAAATTGGTAAGTTAAACTTCATTAAAATTAAAAATTTCTGCTCATTGAAAGACACTGTTAAGAGAAGTAAATGCCAAGTCAAAGACTGGGAGAAAATACTTGAAAAAGACATATCTGATAAAGGATTGGCATCCAAAATACAACAAGAATTGTTAAAACTCAACAATAAGAAAACGAACAACCTGATTTTAAAAATGGGTGAACGACTTGAACAGACACCTCACTGAAAGATGTGATATAGGTGGAATATACGCACATGAAAAGATGCTCAGCGTCATTTGTGATCAGGAAATTGAAACTAAAACAGCAATGAAGTTCCACTACACATCTATTAGAACAGCTAAACTCTAAAACACTGACAACACCAAATGCTAATGAGGATATGGAGAACAATGAGAACTCTTGGACACAGGAAGGGGAACATCACACACCGGGGCCTGTTGTGGGGTAGGGGGTGAGGGAAGGGATAGCATTAGGAGATATACCTAATGTAAACGACGAGTTAATGGGTGCAGCACACCAACATGGCACATGTATACATATGTAACAAACCTGCACGTTTTGCACATGTACCCTAGAGCATAAAGTATAATTTTAAAAATTGAAAAAAAAAAAAAAGACCGGTTCAAGATCTCTCTCTCCCATAAAAACATTCCCAAAGACATTAGCTTTTCCTAACTTTCTTCTCTTATTATAATTATAGCTTATACCAAGAAGTAAAGGCCTATACTATATTCTCTAATGTGCTGCTTATGGTGTTAATAGGGAATAGTTCTGTCTTCTCAAGTAGATGGTAAATACATTCTGCTTTATATCTTTCAAGTTTTATCCACAACATCTTAGGGATTAATAGAGCCTTGTTAATGAAATAGTTCCTAGGATATTATTTCAGCTTTACTGGTAATCCAAGACCACCTGTATATTAATGACTGTGTCCTCCAAGAACAAACAGGAAATTACATGTTAAGATCAGAAATTCCCTGGTAAAATCAGAACAGTGAAACATCTAAAGCCTCCTTAAGTTACATACTGGCCTTGCATCATCTTAAAATGTCAACAATATAATACATAATATCATATACTATATATAAAAACATGATACAAGAGGTATCAGTAATTCCTATAAAAATATTCTACAATCTAATACACTGAAACTAGAAAGAAAGAAAGAGGGAGAGAAAGAAAAGAAGTAAAACACGACATACTTTGGAGAGATGAAAAGGCTCTATTAGCATTAATGACATTAGTAAACTGCACACAGTTAAGCATATAACCCTCTAGTGTCAGAGGCTATATATGATGTGTTTAGTTTCCTGATCACTACTGTCAGTACCCTATGAACCATTCTCATTCAAAGTCAAAGTAAGAGCCCTAATACTGACAGTGGAGAAGAACAGGTCTTGCCAGTTTAGAATCCCTGATTATTGTACCCCTGCCCCAATAGGTTGACAAGTGTGGGAGAATGATTGCTATTTGTATTCCAAAGCATTTGCCATTTGCTGGGTTACAGCAAGTGGGGTGAGAAGGAAAACTTCTGAAATATGAGAGCATATTATGAAATCATTAGACATAGTAATGAACTACTGCGAAATCAAGCAATCAGAAATGGTATGGTCAAAAGCATCATTCCCAAGTCTGACAAGCTCTTGTGACACATCAGTCTCTCAATCATGTAAGAATAGCAATTGTCAATGCATTGCTACAAACATGAAGATTTATAGTAGCAAATGTGTATACAATGTATAGTAAATATAAGCTTTAATTTATTTAGTTTTAAATTCTTAATGAGAAACTTACCTTGCAGAACTTAACTTCTGCCTCTAAATGATGAATATATTGAGACTGGTCATTAATAATAGGAACAAGGTTGTGCATAGTAGGCATATTGGTTTCCTCATGTTCTAATGACCTCTATGACAAAAATAAATAAATAAATACATACATACATACATAATTTTTAAAAAGCAAAATTAAGCATGTTTGGATTTAGCAAAGAATCAGTTGTTACCTTCTCCATACTCAATTGTGCACTGATGTGATATAAACATATAATTGATCGCAATGTAGCTTACAGTCTTGATATAGTTCGGATGCTTATCCCCCACAAACCTCATGTTGAAATGCAGCCCCCAGCATTGGAGGTGGGGCCTGGTGGGAGGTGTTTAGGTCATGATGAATGGATGAATACCTCGGTGCTGGTGCTATCCTCATGATAATGAGTTCTTGCTCTGAGTTTTGGTGAGATCTGGTTGTTTAAAAGAATGTGACACCTCTCCTCGCTTCTTGCTCCGGCTCTCACCACATGAAATGCCTGTTCCCCTTCCACCTTCCACCATGACTGAAAGTTTCCTGAGGCCCTCACCAGAATGAGATGCCAGTCCCACACTTCCCATACAGCCTGCAGAATCCTGAGGCCCTCACCAGAATGAGATGCCAGTCCCACACTTCCTGTACAGCCTGCAGAACCATGAGTTGATTAAACCTCTTTTTCAAATAAATGACCCAGCCTCAGGTATTTATTTATAGCAACACAAGAATGGACTAACACAAATACTTGCTTCTCTATCCTATAAATTCCACAAATACACAAGATTCACGGACGTGAATATCATTTTGTTTTTTAAGATGGATGGTGAAAGTGGTTATAAAAAGCACATATAGTGAATGGAAAAATGCTGGGGTAGCAGTAGTATAACTGGCTTGGAATGAACTATTTTAACAAATTGGAAAAACAACATTCCATTCAGTAATGCTGAGATACAAGGGACAACTCTCTCCAAGAAACTGCCATGGAAGAGGATTTGCTAGCTAAAACTGCAGCAGCTCCGTGACGGAGAGATTCTTTAGGAACTCTTTGATGCCAAGCCTGTGTCAATGCGATAAAATTCCATCTCAAAAAGGATACATTAGCAAAACATAGTTTTCGATTTTTGACTCTAGGATTGAAGGCAATTCAAGCGTATGCTGTTCTGGAGCATAGGACCTCCAAGAGTAGAGCCCTGAAGTAGTTTTACTACTTTTTTCGTTGAGGGGTCCAACGAAGAGATTTCAAAAAAAACACTAATGTTATTTTAGCTCTGTAGCATTCCTGGAACTTACTGCTAATGTATATCTTACCTTATCTTAAAGTGACTGTGATATAGTTTGTAAAATCATATACACATCACATGATTTTTTTTTAAAAGGATGAGGAAATCAGGAAAAGGGAAAACAAGGGTCACCCAGTTAAACCAACCCAGAGGAAAGCTTGAAATGAGACACAGTGTCTGTTTCTCAGCTGTTCTTTCTCAGCACAGCAGAAATTTTAAACGATAACCAAGCACCAGCAACCATGGCAGAATAAAATAAAATAGAGCTCTGTTTTTTGGTGTATTGAAGATATTTAAAAACTAAAGTAACTCTAATTAAATGAATTATCTGTCATGAGTAGAAATCAAACAATTAGAATCATCCTCCATTAATAGAAATAGGTTCAGAAGGTAAGCAAATATAAATTACTACTATGAGTATACAGCAGGAAGTCAATGTGAAAAATAAAAAGCTCAAGCTAATATTGTATGAAAAACGTTCACCTGAAATCATTTGTGTCTACTTTAAAGGGCTTTAGTTTGGATATCTACATTTTAAGACAGTAAGTAATAACTTCTTTTCCATCTCAATAGTGCCTCAGTTTTACTCTCAATATATGCATGTATTTCTAATACGTTATACTGGCTATGAAAGTGCATTCTAAGGCTATAATCTTAAAAAGCTAATTATTACTATTATGGTTTATAATTATTACATGTAGGCTATATACATTTAGAGTCTAAGTTCCATTCTTTTACACAGCTCCATATAAATAGACTTGTATATTTTAAAGTGTACTCTGTACGTACTAAACTGATTCTCTTAATGAAGGTCTTCCAGCCTGCCTGGATTCAATAAGCTCCATAATATCACTTGCTCAGGCTTTAAAAAACGAATAAGCATGTCTGAGTATTCAACAGAAAAAGCAACTGCATCTAGGTAGACTTAAAAGCATTCCACCAGTGTGTGCTTAAGAGCATGCCAGAAACCGGACGTCAATAGTAATAAATTCATTAAATAATGAGATGTTTTATTAAAATTATAAAATCTATATCTATAAATATTGAATATGCATATGAAGTACATTTCTCTAAAGTTGGAATTAAGCTTAAAAGTTAGTGTCAGCCTGGAATGAAGTGTTCTTATGGGAGTGATATTCTGACATTTCAGTGGTGAAGAAAAGAAAGTAACATGTCTCCATACTTTTCAGCATATAGGCATTGTATTGAACTATAAAACACATTGAAAATGCGAGGTTGCTGCTCTGACATGTTATGTCTGTGTAACACTTCATAGGTTTCTAAAGAATTTTAAGTATGTAATCTTATCTCGTTATTCCAAAAACTCCGTGAGACAGGCACAATATCCTAGAGAGTATGTGATAGACCTTAGATAGAACTAAGCCCTTGACTATTATTTTGGCCACTTAAATCTGGTTCAGAGTTCTTTCACTCACATCTATCTCAGCCTTTAGCATATAAAATGCTTTAATCAAGAATAATATACTCTGTCAAAGCAATAAAAAACAGCCTCAGAAGAAATACAGCACCACTTCTTATATATCATACAATTTTATAACCATATATTTTAACATATAGAACATTACATATTAAAATGTATTATTTTGAGGCGGGGTGCGGTGGCTCATGCCTGTAATCCCAGTACTTTGGAAGGCTGAGGCAGGTGGATTACCTGAGGTTCAGAGTTTGAGACCAGCCTAGCCAATACGGTGAAACCCCATCTCTACTAAAAATACAAAAAATTAGCCTGGTGTGGTAGTGCACATCTGTAATCCCAACTACTAGGGAGGCTGAGGCAGGAGAATCACTTGAATTGGGGAGGCAGAGGTTGTAGTGAGCCAAGATCATGCCACTGTACTCCAGCCTGAGCGACAAAATGAGACTCCAACTCAAAAAAATTAATTAATTAAAAACAAAATGTATTATTTTGACATTCAAAATTTTAAAATATTACAAAGGCGGGCTACAATTATAATTAAGTAACTTCTAAAAATGATGGATAGATATGGCCCTCTAAAAAAGAAATTACTAAAATCATTAGTTTATCTTTTACATATATTCTCCTTTGACTTATATAATTTATATTAATTTATTATATATTATATATTTGTATTACATATTTTGCTAACAGTTGCAAAATAAATTCTCCAAACTATTCCCTTGCTCCCATTTTCCAAGTGAATAATAAATTAAAAATACCAAGATTCCTTCTGCCATGGAAATCTATTTTTTCAGCCAAAATCATCAGAGGGAAAAGAATTACTTTTAATGTTTTTCACTATTAGCATGTCATGCTTAAATTTTTTCTGCAACATGTACTACAAAATGACACAGTACAGTAAAACATAGGAATGCTTTGTCAAGTTGGAAAAGCTGATACTTACCAAAGGGGACATTTTTCTTCTTGATGGAGATACTTCACTTTCCTTATCTGCTTGTCGGCGCAACAAATCTTTGAGCTGATTAACTATAGAGCGAAAGCAGAGGGGTTATTAACCTTATTTGAGATCCATGGTTTCTTACCACCCATTCATCTTTCCAACTAATAAAAATTGCTGAAATATATATTATGCATCAAGAATTCTGCTATCAACTGGGGATACAAAGACCAACATTAGGAAAAAAAAAAAAAAGAATTTCTACCCCTTAAGTGCTAAGAATCTAGCAATGAAGAGAGAGACACTGATATAAAATAAGTTTGTATGTAGACCTAGAGCTGGGCACTGTGCTACAAGAAGAGGAAGCACCTAATTGTGCTTGTTTTCACAGAGGAGATAACACTGCAAGGACGAACAGGAAGGAGTTCACCAAGCAGAAAAGGATAAGAAAACTTCCAATTAGAAGGCACCGCACATGTCAAAACATAAAAGCATAGCGAGGAGGTCATTATAACTAGAATATGAGTTGTGAGATGGATGATTAACATGAGAAGTACACAAAGATGAGCCAAAGAGGCAGGTTGGAGCTATCTTAGGAAAACACTGTTATTTTGTAACTAAGAATTTCGGACTTTCGCCTATAGGCATTGGGAAGTCAAAGAAAAAAAGATTAAGCAAGGGAATTAAATTATCTGATTTGTGTTTCAGGAATAACATCATAGCAGCAGAACGAAGAATGAAAGGACTTATTATTCTACGGAGTTTAAAAAATTCACTATGCATCATTCAGGCTAGGACTGACTTTCATACTCACCAGCATGGCTCTGTTGTAATTCGGGCCAGGCTGTCCTGGCATCCTCATTTCCCACACTGGTGCTAAAAGAAAGATTTGGTGCATCTTCTCCAATAGTGACATCACCTTCTTTCAGGGCACATTTCAGTTGGTGAATGCTTCTACTGGCACGTTCTGCAAGAACAACCTGATGAAAGTTAGGACCGATGAAATCTGGGTGACCAAACGGACACTTGCTCAAGAAGGCAGTTTTTAAAAGTGAAATCATTATTTCTCGTACTTTATGGAAAAAACGCAGAGTTCTGTTTCTAGCTTGCTGAGGGATGTGCCAGAGATGGTGAGAGAAGATTAACTTCATGGTGTAGAGGTAGGACTTGATGATCTCTAAGGTCCCTATCACTGTAGCAGTTGATTTCACTACATATAGCACCACCAGCAAGGAGTATTAAATGACAGAACTCTTCCCACCAGCTCCCATTAAACAATAACTTGCTAAGGGAAGTGCTCTCCTTCCCCTCATGCCTGACTCCTCTACCAACGTGGAGACAGAGGAGGACGGGAGGAGCAGTGGGGATGTGGGAAGAGCCAGCAAGAGGGACTGCATCACACCCAGTTCCAACCTAGGGAAGCCTCATTGTCCCTGGGGACAGGAAATTCCTCCCCCACCAAGAAACATCCACATGTCTGGCTTAGTTTTGATCAAAATTTGCATAGCTGAAGTGCTTATAGTGGCAGCCCTGGTAGTACAACTCTTCCGATATACTGCTGGCTAACCACACCTCATAGATTCTTGGTTAGTGCAACTGACCACCCTAGAACACACAAAAACTGTCTAAAATGAAGCATTTTTAAGGTATATTACTGTGATAGTTCATCTCTAAAAATAGCCTCCAAGGGGTTGCAGTGAGCCGAGATCACACCACTGCACTCCAGCCTGGCAATAGAGCGAGACTCTGTTTCAAAAAAAAAATAGCCTCCAAGGAACCCAGCCTCATTCCCTAGTTGTCTTCTGATCTGAAACTGACGGGGCCTGTAATCTGCATTAACCAATAGAATGCAATAAAAGTCACACCATGTCAGACCCAGGCCTCGTCTTTAAAAGGACTGGCAGCTCCTGCTTCCTCTTGGAATGTTTGCTTTTGGGAGCCCTAGGCCGCTATGTAAGATACCTGGCTACCCTGCTGGAGAGACCTGGGAAGAGCATACGTGGAGAGGAAACAAGAGGCCCTGAGACCCCGTGAAGAAAGAGAAAAGCCCTCCCCGCACGCACCCCGCTGCCCCCACTCCGACAGCCCAGTCCTCCAGAGGACTCTAGCACCAGAGGCCCTCTAACTGCAATGGCATGAAAGAGACCTGATTCATTACCAATCATGCATGAAAATATATTCATAAACATCTATTCTGTAGGACCTTGAAAAGTAGTTTCCATTTTCTCCAAGTGCATTGATTTCAAAGTTTGGAACAGAAACAAAAGCAATGTTAGTACTTAATAGAAAAAAAAATCTCCATGTTACACAATATTTAATACAGTTTCTTTACTTACAGCAACTCATTTTCTACTTTGATAAAAGAAAACATGTATCTCAGGTCAGGGTTCGACAATGAAATTCTATTACTCAACTACACAAGAGACACAGTTAATTTATCACCATATTTTTCTCCATACCAATCCTATGTCCACACAGATCTTTGTTTGAAATGAATTTGGTGCTGATTACTAATGAAGACTGGCCTCCTCTGACTCATCATGAGTTTAAGGAAGTTCAGATAAGACACATTCCTGGTTTGGGGAATATATGAAACCGTGACAGTTTTACAATAACTTAGTATTAGAAAATAGAGTAGAAAAGAGATTTGGTCATGGAAAAGGAAAATCAAGTGTTACATGATAAGCAATTCAGTTCATGTAGCTTCAGATTTATGCCCTCAAATCCACAAATAAAACACTTATCTTTATTGAATCTATTAGAAAGGACAGAGACAGTTTGACTAACATAAAAATGTATTCCAGGTAAAAGTATTGTGCCGTTGGTGATTACGGAAGAAACAGGAGTATGGCATGACCATGAGGAAGCAAAAAAAAAAACAAGGAACTATGCAACCATGAAGTGAATGCTTAGTCTCAGAGATCGGAGGCTTAAAGAAAAGGACAGAGTAAAACCTAAAGAGAAAGAAAAGAAGGATCCCAGCACGTTAAAGGAAAGAGAAGTTCCCCAACACCCTTCCTGCTTATTTTTCCAATATAATACACAGCTGGGCCCACCTTACCACATCCTCGTTGATACCAACTTCATCAACTTTTCCACAAAAGTCAAATGGACTTAGTGCAGTCAACGATGGACTATCTATATGCCAAGTGTATCCCTTGGATAACTGATTGTGTAATGGCTGAAATTAAGAAATTGGGGCAGAAGTATCGAGTGGCTCTAAGGATCGCCAAGGATCCAAGATTTGAACGATTACCACGAACACACAAAGGAACCTATGCACATGACTGCCTAGTACAGAGAGTAACTCAGCCTAAGTGTGTAAGTGTTACATTGTACCCACAGTTCACTGGGACTTTTTTTATTTTCTTCTTGAGAGGGAGTTTCACTCTTGCTGCCCAGGCTGGAGTGCAGTGGCGCAATCTTGGCTCACTGCAACCTTCTCCTTTCAGGTTCAAGCGATTCTCCTGCCTCAGCCTCCCGAGTACCTGGGATTACAGGCACCTGTCACCACACCCAGCTAATTTTGCATTTTTTTGGTAGAGACGGGGTTTCTCCATGTTGGTCAGGCTGGTCTCAAACTCCCAACCTCAGGTGATCTGCCCGTCTCAGCCTCCAAAAGCGCTGGGATTACAGGCATAAGCCACCATGCCCGGTGACCGGGACCTTAAAAAGAAGAATCCACAAGATTCCTGGAATTCCTATTATGTATATTTCCTTTCTTTTTTTGAGAGGGAGTCTCACTGTTGTCCCCAGGCTGGAGTGATCTTGGCTCACTGTAACCTCCGCCTCCCAGGTTCAAGCGACTTTCCTGCATTAGCCTCCCGAGTAGCTGGGATTACAGGCACGCACCACCACACCCAGCTAATTTTTGTATTTTTAGCAGGGACAGGGTTTCACCATGTTGGCCATGCTGGTCTTGAATTCCTGACCTCAGGTTATCCACCCACCCTGGCCTCCCAAAGTGCTGGGATTATAAGAGTGAGCCACCGTGCCCAGCCTAGGGCAGCATTTTAAGGGCACTTTTCATTCCTTTTCTAATATTCTTGTTTAATCTTTTAGAATTTATAACATTCAAAGACTACATGTTAAATTGTACTATGAACACAATATTATGTGAAATAATGAGCTATTGAATTCAACAACTATCCCAAAGAAAAGTGATACAAAAGGCTTTAAGGTTTGTTTGTTTGCAACTACTGACTTCAGAGGTACTAGAGACAGAGAGGAAAAGCAGGAATTTGCAAGAACTGTGCCCTAAAACTAAAACTACAGAGTTGACATTTTAAAGTCACTTCAGCGCTACATTTCAAAACATGCTAAGTGCTTTTCAAATATATAACAAAGCAACATAATTATATACTGTAACAGATAAACCCAGTTAATCTGAAGAAGAATAACACTCAGATGATTCAGGACAGATGAAAATGCCACGGCTCTTCAACTGGAGCCATTGCAACTGAAGCCCCCATAACCCTTACTAAGAGCACTGCTCCCCAGATGCAGCTATCTGCTCCGTACATTTAAGGAAACCAGATTAGACAGAAGGTTCCAGTTATCGTTTCCTATCCAATTGCTAATGGCACACAGTTTTATCTGTTTCTAACCGAGAGAGAGAACACGCTCATTTCCTCTTCTCTCCTGAGAGGAGAGTAGGGGTATTTCACGATGAATGCATCCTGATTTCTTTTCCCCAGCGCCAACCAGGACTGACTATAAACTTAACTATGACTACAGACACAAACAGGACCCCTGAGTCCTACAGATCACATGAATGTAAGTGCAAGTAAATAATATTTCTGCTAATGCACTATCCAAACATCAATCAGTACAATGAGCACTTAAACGGTACCTGAGCTAATGGCTGCTGGCTAATTTCAGTCTGTCTTGTCCATTTTCTTTTCTTTTATTTATTTTTTTTTTTTTTGAGACAGTTTCACTCTTGTTGCCCAGGCTGGAGTGCAATGGCGCAATCTCGGCTCACTGCAACCTCGCCTCCCAGGTTCAATGGATTCTCCTGCCTCAGACTCCCGAGTAGCTGGGATTACAGGCATGCACCACCACACCGGGGTAATTTTGTATTTTTGGTAGAGACAGGGTTTCTCCATGTTGGTCAGGCTGGTCTCAAACTCCTGACCTCAGGTGATCCGTCCGCCTCAGCCTCCCAAAGTGCTGGGATTACAGACGTGAGCCACCCTGCCTGGCCTGTCTTGTCCATTTTCTTAGTAGAGTTTCCCTACTTCCTATGTTCTAACTCTTAGTTCACCATTGGGCCTCTCTTCATCAAGATGTTTTTGAACAAAATGCAAGTACATTTCAGTCTAGGACGAATCACCACTTATATACACACTGTGAATTATTAATTTCTTCATTCTCCATCTGTCCTGGGGGATGTAAAAGAGATTGCCCTGGTGACAGGGAGGGGGGACCACTCCCTGCGAAGCGCCCAGCTGTCTCTGAGAAAATATGCAACGAACTATTCCTCCGTAGGCCGAGACACGAGATGCACTGCAGCTCCCAGTACGAGCTTAGATTAGGGCAGACACGCAGAAAAATGAAACCACAGTGAGGTAAGAGATACATATGTCTGTCCACACTTGACTGGGCCTCAGCCTAGTTCAGAAGATTGCTGTCACTGTTTATGAAGGAACCAACAGGTAGCACTACCAAGATATAAACAGCAGAAGCAAAAACTCAGACAAAGCCAGCTTTGTGAAAGGCAATTACAACTGTGAAAGAGATTACAAGTACTATGTAGAATTTTTTCTTGTTTAAATCTCAAAGAAAATACTATCCTAAGACTCTGATATCTGAAAATATGCTAAAGTGCTTGGCGCCAGGGGTAAAAGATAATCTGAAAAAGAATGTAAACATCTTAAGAAAGCAACATCTGGAAGATCATTAAAGATATATGGGTGGTGGCAAATCCAGGAGATTGGCTATATGCATTCTGAGGGATACACCTGGTATTTCTTTGGCAACAGCAGGGAGGACTGATGCACCTGTCACTTTCCACTGATAAAAGAAGTAAACCTAGCTAGGCTGGCAAAGAACATAGGTAAAATCACCAGAAAATACAATCTGTATATCCTTACTTGTAATTACTGTAAAGTAGGATTCTTGCAGAGCAAGGTCTACGAGCAAAACCTGTACTTCTAGATCATGATTTCTCAACCTCAGCACTATTGACATTTTGGACCTGATAATTCTCTGTTGGAAGGGGCTGTGTTGTGTCAGTTTAATAGCATCCCTGGCTTCTGCCTACTAGAGGCCAGCAGCACTCATCTCCACCCCCAATTGTGACAATAAAAAAAAAATCAATAAAACAAGATCAATTAAACAAGACAGTTTTCAAGTCAATGAAACAAGATCAATAAAACAAGAGTTTTCAGTGTTGAGGGGAGACTTGCTATCACACTGACCACATTACTACATTGTAAGTGTTGCCGCCTCTTGATGGAAAATAAGCGTGACAGTGAGCTATTCTGCCACAGGAGCGCTGGTAGGGAGGGCACAGCCTGAGACCGACAGTGCCGCGATGGGACACACCTGATCCGGTGTCAGGAATAGATGTTACATCCATCAGAAGCTAGAGCTCAGAATTCATATTTAGCTTAATTTTGTTTCAGGGCCTAAAAGCAGTATTTGCCCTCAGGCCATCCCTTTAAGTATCCAGTGGGCTTTTTTGAAGTTCCGCCATCATCAGGGTTGCTTTAGGCAGTGCACAAGGGCATTTCTAGCTACCTTGTCTACTTTTGGACTCTGAGAAGAGTTATCATCAAGTAAAACGGTGAAAACCTTAGCACAAACTGGCAATATCTTGGGATGTCTTTAAACATCCCAAGAGAGAATATTATTACTCCCCATATCTCAACAGTTTGAAAAAAACTTACCCTATTCCTATTTCTGACAAAGAACATGCAAAAGTACCCTTATAATCTCCTAACACTGAAACATAGCTTTGATTTAGATTATTCCAGGGATAACTATTTACTTGTAGAACATTCCTTTCTTTTCTGATTGCTAAATCCTGTCTTTTGTCAATTTTATCTCATCAGTAGTAGGAAAGAAAACTTGAAATTGTACTTTTAAGTTCTAGTAAAATAAAAGATCATAAAGTTAAAAGTACTAAGAAAAGCCACATGAGGCCAGGTACAATAGCTCAGGCCTGTAATCCCAGCACTTTGGGAGGCCAAGACAGGTGGATCACTTTAGGCCAGGAGTTCGAGACCAGCCTGGGCAACACGGTAAAACCCTGTGTCTACTAAAAATGAAAAAAATTAGCCAGGCGTGGTGGTGGCACCTGTAATCACAGCTACTTGGGAGGCTGAGGCAGGAGAATCGCTTGAACTCAGGAGGCAGAAGTTGCAGTGAACCAAGATCACGTCACTGCACTCCAGCTTGGGCAACAGAATAAGACCCTGTCTCAAAAGAAAAAAAAAAGCCGGGCACCGTGGCTCATGCCTATAATCCCAGCACTTTGGGAGGCCAAGGCAGGTGGATCACCTGAGGTTGGAAGCTTCGAGACCAGCCTGACCAACATGGAGAAACCCCATCTCTACTAAAAATACAAAATTAGCCGAGCGTGTTGGCACGTGCCTGTAACCTAGCTACTGGGGAGGCTGAGGCAGGAGAATTGCTTGAAACCGGGAGGTGGAGGTTGTGGTAAGCCGAGATAAAAAAAAAAGAAAAAGAGAGAGAAAAGCCACATGAGTATATAAAACAAAAAATGAATATGTGTAATTTGAATTTTATTGGCAAAAAACTCCTCATGTTTATGTGTATATATTCATATATAGTGTTTATGGCAAACAATATTTAAAAATCCAGAAAACATTTGAGAAAAACAAAAAAGAAGAAAAAAGAAATACAAGTTTTTTGAGAGAACATGAACATTTATTTGAGTTACACACGTTTTCTTAAGACAGCCAGATGATATCACTGCTGGCGAATACACTGACCAAATTGTTGGCCAGTAAGACTAACACAGCCCTTCTACAATTGTGAGCCACTTTGCAGGATTTGGATAGATGTGCTAATTATATACAAGAAAAACACAGAAAGTCAACCTTATCTTCGGTTTTCTTGAACTACATCAATTCATAAAGATAAAGCCCATCCCCGAGATTGTATATTCTCTTCCATATTCATCCGCTCACTTTCTGTGTACCTGGTTCAACTCCTTACTCTCATTTCCATAAGACAAAAACACAGCCCTTATCATTCATCTGATCCAACCAAGTGCTGAAGGGAGGAACATTAATGATCAAAGCGTCAGAGAGTGGTGTCTAAAGGGGAGTCAGGCTCTGGGTGTGTTTCGCTTGGCTTCCTTCTTGGAAGAAAAGAGGGAGGAAAAGAGGGAAAAAGAGAGAAGAAGAAAAAAAAAGGAAGCAAAGAGGGAGGGAGCAAGAAAGAAACTGAAATGTTTTGAGAAAAAGCAGAAATTGCCCAATTTGGCCATAAGCCTCATCATTTCTCTAATGTCTTGCACTGACTCCATCATACCTTTTGATCATTTGCTTGGCACCTAAAGGCAATAATTCTCACATCCAGTCCAAACTTTTCATTTTACAGATGAGGAAATGGGAATCCAAGAACAGTTGCTTTCACTTGCCTAAGGTTACACAGATGGTTGTCAGCAAAGCAAAAGTTAGTTCAGTGACCTGGCTCCTAGTTCCACATCCTTCCTCTGACTCCACCACACTTTTGCCATAAGTTTATCTAAAGGCTGAAACACCAAAATGTTGAAAGGGTAAAACCAAAATGCAAAATGTATATACAAAATTATGAGTTCCTGTCATACAAGAAGTCTGTTTCATTTTTCCTTATACTCACCCAACCAAAGGTGGCTAGGAATTAGGCGAATAGGTGAGTCACGTATATAGGTGATGTTGATAAAACTGTTACCTATTCCCAATGCTGTAGCAAGAGATGAGACATGATTCCGCTATTAAGGCTAGGATACTGCATTTCTAGCAATTTTTCTCCTTTCACTCAAGTGTGCAGTACTTAAAATAGAGCCTGGATTGCCTGTGATTGTGGCTTTTTTCACCCTTTCTTGGCTCTGAAATAGTTTATTTCATACCTCTTGGCTTTATACAATGATGTATTGAATTTAGAGAAGGGGCATGTGCTATCTTGCCCACTTACAAATGTAGTTCTCGGCCATTCTGTGGGTGTTGAATTATAACTACCCATAGAGTAAATGAACACCTAACCATACTGCCAAGAGACCTCCCTAATCACTCCCTGTTCTAGATTAAATTCTGTGGTTCCCAGGATACCCAGTATATATCCACTTTTAACCACACTGAAACTTTCAGACCATTTACGATGTAGGAAATAATACAACAGATACGTGGGGGCAACAAAACCTTCCGGTTTTTCTGCCAGAACTCTCATTTTGAAGAAAAATCATTAAACGTCTCTAATTTCTTGTAAAGGGGCATAGGCGACCCAAAGCAAGAGATATCTTTAGAGAACTCAAAGAGCAAATCACTGAAAAGTGTTAAGGGAATGGATGAAAGGTGAACGTGGAGCTGCTCCAGGATCATCAGGGTCAAAATGAGGCAAGGATCTCATTTTAAAAGCAAGAAAGTAAATGCTGACTCAGTTTTCACATTACAACTTCAAATTCTTGATATACCATAATAGTACCAAAATCAAAGAAAAGAGGAAAAGAATCCTTTCTTTTTTTTTTTTTTTTTTTTTTTTTTTTTTTTTTGAGATAGAGTTTCACTCTTGTTGCCCAGGCTGGAGTGCAGTGGCACAACCTCCGCCCACCGCAACCTCCGCCTCCCAGGTTCAAGCGATTCTACTGCCTCAGCCTCCCGAATAGCTGGGACTACAGGCGCCCGCCACCACACCCGGCTAATTTTGCATTTTTAGTAGAGACAGGGTTTCTCCATATTGCTCAGGCTCGTCTCGAACTCCGGACATCAGGTGATCCACCCGCCTCAGCCTCCCAAAGTGCTGGGATTACAGGCGTGAGCCACCGCGCTCGACCTCATTTTAAAAACAAGAAAGTAAACGCTAACTCAGTTTTCACATTAGAACTTCAAATTATTGATATGCCATAATAGTACCAACATTAAAGAAATAAGGAAAAGATTTTTTAAAAATGGAAGTACGATCACGGAAAATAGGAAAAGCATTTTGCATTTTTATGCAGCTACTTCCTAGCTGAATATCAAATGAAGGGATATTAGTAGTGACTACATGTGCAGTTACTTACAAGCCAGAGGAATAACCGGTGAGGAAAGACCAGACTGTTTATTAGGTTTCCACCGATCATAAAAACTATGCAAGGCATTTTGGGGAAGTAATGGTGGGCACACAAAACCAAACCAACCAACAAAACCAAAACAAATTAAGGCATAGAACTTTAAACTGCATTTTATCTTACTACATAGTAATACAATTCTTAAATTATTAGGCACACTCAAAATAAGGAATTTCCACATAACTCCAGCATTGTTTATTAAGAAACAGAATATTTTACTTTAAAGGGAATTATCGGCCGGGCGCAGTGGCTCACGCCTGTAATCCCAGACTTTGGGAGGCTATAGTGGGCGGATCACTTGAGGTCAGGAGTTCCAGAGCAGCCTGACCAACATGGTGAAACCCAGTCTCTACTAAAAATACAAAAATTAGCCAGGCGTGGTGGCGCATGCCCGTAATCCCAGCTACTTGGGAGGCTGAGGCAGGAGAGTTGCTTGAACCCAGGAGGCAGAGGCTGCAGTGAGCCAAGATGGCACCACTGCACGCCAGTCTGGATGACAGAGCGAGACTCCATCTCTGAATAAATAAATAAATGACATTATACTACTCAAAACGGCAATTTATATTTGTGAAGAACTTCTGACTGTACTCAAGTTCAGGGTTAATTCTGCTTTGTTTCCTTCCAGAAGCTGTTATACAAGCTAACATACAAAAATAAAAGTGCTACTAAATAAATGATATGTCCTGAAAAGCCCATAAACATTTCAGGTTACATTTCTCGATTCACTGTTAAAATTATGACTATGTATTTTTTAAAAGTTGTTTAACTTTTTCTATCCCTTGTATTCGCTCCTGGTGAAACGTTTCCACTACCTTATATTGTTATCACACTAAATTTAAATTTTATTTCAAACTAATTTTAAAACGTATTATCCTTGAATGAAAACTCCTCATTCTGTAATTATTGAAAGCAGTACCACTAGTATTAAACATATTACTATAACATTAATTTAAAAGGAACCCCTTTACTGCGTTAAAATGCCTAATGTTAAATAGCCTCCAACAATTATATAAAGGCTTAAAATAAGGTCAAAGGAAGCGAAGCATCAGGAAAAACTTTCAATGAAAAC
The DNA here is from genome assembly GCF_000951045.1 of Mandrillus leucophaeus. Taxonomy (NCBI): domain Eukaryota; kingdom Metazoa; phylum Chordata; class Mammalia; order Primates; family Cercopithecidae; genus Mandrillus; species Mandrillus leucophaeus. Next base: position 452,551 of record NW_012102255.1, on the reverse strand, counting down.
AAAAAATGTTTGCCAATCTTAAAAATTAAAATTACTCATATCATTGTGCACAGTATTTTTCTTGCTTCCTAATGAAAAGTTACAAGTGTTTATTTTGTATCTAACAGCTCTTGAAACATCAGTAGCTTGAAGAAGGTGTTCATTAAAACCAATTTTTTTACTCCTGCAGTTTGAATACTGAGAATGTTGACAGTTTGTAACACAATTGACAGATGTAACAATGCATAGTAACCCTTATAAAATCTAGAGTCATGGAAAGATAAACTTTCTAATATTGAAAAACCTCCACTTTGCTCTAAGTAACAAGTATAAATAACAACTAACATTTAATGAGTGCTTGTCTAGTAAGCAGTGATGTTTAACCTTATTTTCTATCCTAGTAATCCATAATTTTTTGTTGTCTTTCTCCCCAAGTAATCTAGAAGCTCCATGGGGATAGGAACTTTGTCTTGTTCCTTACTGCCTGTCTAGCACCTGGTATGCTTAACACATAGTAGGAGGCACTGACACATAGTAGGCATATTATGCAGAACAACATATGCTTCATAACTTAGTATTCCAAATGTCCTAAACAGTCATGACTTAGAGGGTTATGAAAATGCAACAGAATAGAAAGCAGAGTTTATTACATTTAGTAGAATAAAAATTCTTCACTGAAACTTATAGTTTATATGTACACATATGTCCCACATAAAATTTATTTCTTACTATAGGTAAACATTTTAAGGAGTCTTAAAATCGCTGCTTTATGGGATTATTTCATTTGCTCCCCACAATAACCCTATGGACAATTCCATAACTTCCATTATAACAGAATTGAAATTTCTAGATGTCATATATATTGTCCAAGGTGACAGCGCCATTTAAAAGTACAGACATTAAGTCCAACAGAGCTTAAAAGAAAATAAATACAGACATTACTTGTACAGATACTTGCTCATAGGGTAATGTGGTAAGACAATCTGAATTAATAAGGTTTTGATAATAGTAATTATGGCTTGATTAGATAGGCTTTGAAGACAGACAAGCCTGATAATACCTGGCTCTGCAACTAACCAGCTGTGTGGGCCCTGGCCTGTAATTCAACCTCTCTGAGCTTCGATTTCCCCATGTGTAAAATATTCATACAACTGTTGTAAGCTGCAGATGATTTACTGTATGCAAATAGCCTAGACCAATTAAATGGGGGCTGTTGGGATTAAAATAATTATTAGTGTTTCCCCCCACGGATCCTATAAATCACATTCAATCCACTATGCCATAATTTAAATGTGTAAAAACTGTGCATCAGACTTTTATTGGATTAAACAACAAAGTATGGGAACTGGGCAAAAATGACATAGAGCTATCCAAGAGTCTCTGCTGTCGCTGGTTGAGAAGGATGCCAAGATCAAGGAGTTGATTCAAGTAACTAAGGGAATCTGAGGAAACATCGCTGCTTAACTGTAAAAACTAAATCAAACTACTTCATCCTCCTCAGAAGACCACAGCAAACATCCATCTTGCTCCTCTGTAGCCTGGATGGGGCAGACCCAGGTGTTAGGAGACGCACCTGGTCTGCTCCCGCCCACTAGGCCCTGGGCACCTCGGGGCTAGGGACAGAGGTTTGGAGCAACTCACCCCGGAGACTCCGTTGATACTGCCCCAGAATCTCCTCCAGGGTAGAGTTCTCCGGGGACTTCGCCATGCACACACTCTAGGCCCAGAGCTGGGAGTTACGTGGGGAAATGTCCAGCTTTCTCCCTTCCGAAAACAGCAGGCCTGTGGCCGCGGAGCGCCCGCCTGCTTCCTGCCGCGGCTGTCACAGGGGAGCCTAGAATCCCGCACGAAGCTCGTGGGGGCTCTTCCCACCCACTGGCCCTCGCGTTGGACCTCGGGAGTTGTAGTCCTCATGTTCAGCGCCTCCAAGCTCGACAATCCTGAGAGCCTTCCAGCTACACTACAATTCCCAGAGACCACTGCGCACCAGGCGCTAGCTCGGACGGTTGGGCTGCCAGAGCCTGTTGCCAAGAGACAGGCTTGCAGGCCCCGCCCTTTTCCTCCAGCCCAGCCTGGTTTAGTCCCGCCTCCATCCCACTCTTCTGCCGCCTGGACCACCCCAAATGACAGAAAGGGTTCACTGAAGGCCTTGACGCTTCGAAATTTGCTAATATGCAGCAGTTGATCCCTAGGTTACTCAAGGACGCAGAGAGGAACCTCTGAACCCTGCTTCGGTTGCGATATTTTTTTAAACGGTCGAATAAATCCTCAAGAAATAGAAGCTCTAAATCCTCCAAACAGCCTAGATTGTAAAGGCGGCCGACACTACAACTCCTAGCATGCCCAGTAACCGGACCTCCACTTGGAGTTGGCGCTCTGCCCGCTGGGAACTGTAGTCCTTGTTGGTTGCGGTCCCACCTAACTCCGAGGTCCTCTTCATTGTTCTAGCTGGTCTTTCGGGGCACGCCTGCGCAGTGGGCAAGCTGGAAAACCGTGTGGGTGAGACCCTCGCACAACCCCTTTTCATTGTCTGTGTCTGGCGCCTGCGCAGTAAGGAATCGTTGGAACTGGGCAGGAGGAGGGGATAGGGTCCGGCTCCTCGCCCTTTCCCGAGGCGCCTGCGCACTAGGCAGCCGCTCTTTGCCGTTACCGCTATGTGTGGGGCGTGTGTGGAATAACGTTATTGCCCAGCGGAGCTGAGGGCCCCGGAGCTCGACCGCAGCGGCAGCGACGACAACAGCAGCGGCGGCGACGACGACGAGGTGGGGGGAGGACGGCGTG